>NC_071467.1:68614277-68916111 GCF_028500815.1 Rissa tridactyla | reverse complement strand
CATGCCCGCTAGCTTAATATTTTCTATCCACATTTTGACATATGTTAAACCCATCTACTCTCAGCTGGAGAGACAATAAGGAACAACTTCTTAATCTGCTTCTAGGCTGTCTAGGGAAGCTTCCCCATCTGTCTGAACCTTTTTCAGGGCAATTC
This sequence comes from Rissa tridactyla, assembly GCF_028500815.1. Taxonomy (NCBI): domain Eukaryota; kingdom Metazoa; phylum Chordata; class Aves; order Charadriiformes; family Laridae; genus Rissa; species Rissa tridactyla. The sequence goes on along the minus strand of NC_071467.1, from coordinate 68,915,956 downwards.
CAAGCAAGTAAGCTTACAGACTGTGCCCAGATATGGCAAGAAGTGACAACACAGTGATCTGAGAAGCAGTAAACAAAAGTTAAGGACCAGTAACTTCTGAAACTTCTCTCTCCTGAAACTGGGTGCTCCTAATCTAGTTGAGGCAGGGCAGAATCAAACAGGTTTATGTAAACTACCTTCACCAATTCTTTCCTCTCTTTGACTGTAACCAAGAATACACTAGAAGTTCTCACAGCTACTGCAGCAGAGCCAGAAGGTGGGTGTAAAATCCCATATTCTTGTATTAGTTCTAAAAGGCGCGAAGGTACGTGCTTAATCTCCACTTCAGAGTCCTAATCTACTCCCTTCATCCCAAATCAACAGTTTTACTGTCAAATATATCTGAATTCAGGGCACATTAAAATGCAAGCAAGGGCTTAAGACTATTTTAAAATGCCTGTAGAGACACCTTATGAAAACCTCACTGGAAAAACCATTCTCTGTCAAAGAAGGCGGCTGGTTTTGTCAGCAAATAAAAGACAAAAATACTCACCACAGTATAACGATTGGAAACACAACCTCCCAAGACCCCAGCAGTTTCTATCCCTGCAGACAGTGGCCATGTCTACATTGACAATCAGAGTGGCATAGCAGGAGCAGACTGTAGAGTGAAAGACTTTCTCCTGACAACCTGACCTTCATACTGCATTCATTTTAGGGACAGTAATTTTGTTTTAGCTTTGGTCTACTCCCAAGGATCCAACGGCTATCAGTGTCAGGAACACAGAGGGGCACTCCTTCCAGTTTGGTTTCATCTTGAAGGAAAACAGTCTTAAAGGAAACAGACTGACAGCATTTCACAGTGTGCACCTGTCCTAATTGTCCACATTTCCTTCAAAATTCACTCATGATCCAACCTGAAATGCACATATATATGTATATCCAGTTCCTCATCTCCACAGTCACAAGTTTCAGATGCGAGAAAAAGAAGGCAAATGTGCCCAACATGCAGGTTGCAAAAAAACCCCCACCATATCTATTTGTAAATACTTCTACAAATAATAGTTTTCTTTATAGAAGCTGTACAGGTAATACACAATCACATTTGTCTGCTCATCCACTAAGTATACAAAGAAAATATTAACAAAACTGAAAATTATAAGATAAATGATCTGTAATCAAAACAACTATTCCCACAAGAGCATATTTTTTTGCTTTTCTGTTTTAAAAAGAATTGCTGTAGGTCAATTAGTAAGTAGTAACAATAACACATGCTTTAGGTGACAAGCCAGCGATACAAGAAGAGCAAAAAGGGAAATTTAAAAAAAACGCCTTTCTTAATCTTAAAATCTTTCTGAATCTTCCTAAACTTTTGAACCATCACCTACGTATCACTGTATCAGCCTCAGATCTCTCTCCTAAAAGCCTTGGCTTCACTTTCATCTCCTCGCAGTCTGATTGTAACCTGGTTGCAAGAAATACACAACAGCGGCCAACTTCCAAGATGATCAGACTAAGTTATTGTGCAACTTCACATGAAAAAGCTGTGACAAACAATAGAAGAGGAAATAGTAGAGCTGAGATCTGGAGTCTGACATTCACCTGTCCTTCTTTTCCTGCCAGCCCCACATCGGTTCTATGCTAACCTTGCATCTTCTAAGAGAAATAAAGTACAAATCCTCCAAGCAACCTCATTCACTGCATAATTCTAATTCGCTTAGAAGACATCATCTGTGCTGTGCAGTGAGAGGCACATATATTTTTTTGGAATAAGTAAAAGTATACGATTACTTGGCAGTATCACAATGCACCTATCCAGGAGATTAATGTTAGATAACCATAACATTGGATTTTCTAACTTTTGAGTACTTGACAATCATCACACTAAGAAAAAAAAAAAAAGCCCTAAGTGGAAAGAACAATCAATTACAATTTCTCTGTGTAGCTGTAATAACCCTTCTTCTCATGAATCAGCATTAGCAATTTTAAGCCTGAATCTTCAGAGCTGTCAGATGTGGCTTTAATGTCATTTATTCCTGCTGTCCTGCACCAGTGGTTCTCTCGCTCTTTGTGGAAATCAAGGTAATGAATTAGCAATATGCATGGTGCCAGCACTGTGGCAGGAGAACATCTGGATTTTTGGAGGGGAGAAGAAAAGGGGAAAAAAGGGTTAAATCTTCTCCCTGTGGCACAAATCCTTGTAAGCATGGCACACCATGAAGACAATTGCGCAGCTCTTGATGGATGTGGGTGAGGAATTGGTTGGTGACCTGGAGCTGGACTAGCTTACTGGCTGCAGTCATAAGAACCTCTGCTGGGCCTGGGCTTGAGGAAGCACACCTCCCACCTATCCCATGGCCTGCACAGGCAGAAGCAGCACACCAGGCGTAACCTCCAGTTCACACTGGGGCTGTCGTACCAGCTGGGGACAGCTACTAACACATGACAGCAGAACCTCTGTCCTAAAGGCAACCGGTCATTTGTTGGTCTCCAGAGGCATTGATCCAACGTTTGGATCAGGGAAAGCCAGTCGTTTCTCTCTTTTCCTTGGAGATGAGATTAAACACTTCCTTGTGTAATCCAACAAGATGTAAAGTCCAGTGAGTCTTAGTAATAGATCTGATGCAAGGAGGCCGGAGAAAGCTCTTAGCAAAGTAGCATCTTCATCTTCTGTTCCTGTGTTACAACCACTCCGGAGGGCCTACGCAAATAATCTCAGCAAAGTTCGGGTGGATGCTGAGTGCTACAATGAACGAGAAGCCTGCCAAGTGTGTGAGACTCCTGCTCAGAGACCAACACTTGGCAGGTGTTTTCAAACTGTACTCCCCAGACTATCTGTGTGGAGTAACCGCAGGTGGTCCAGGGAGTTGTTTTCACTCTCCCAGTGCACAGCTGAAACAAGGAGGCGGTCCTGCTTCCTAAGAAAGTTTTAATTGTCAGTCTTCAAGCACAGTTCCTTTGTATTCCTGCCAGAACTCTCGTGTATGCCTGTGCTTGCTTGGGTTGCTGCATAGGAAATGAAGGCTGTTAATGAGTCTCTTCTTTTGTCAGGTGTTTGTTTGCTATACTTTCAAGTGTGATCAAATTTACCAATGACACAGAAATGGGAGGTTTGTAGGCATGCTGCACAGTGACCTGAAGGTAGTAAAGCATCGGAGGCTACAGGCAGCGGGGGAATAAAGGTAGTGCTAAAGAATACAGAAATCCAAACTTTAGGAGAGAAAAGAGAGGGCTTGGTGCACTATGGGGTACAAAACCAAGCAGCTGTAAGCGCTGTAGTAATATTATATTGACATGTTGTTATTTGCTTAATTTTAATCTCTTTTGTTTGGCAAAACTCATGTACTTCAAAAGAGGACAGAAATCAGATAGACCATAGTCAAGTAGTTTCCACAACAATACTTCCATTTCAAGAGGTGGAAACACCATGAAAAAATTAAGAATCAAGATCTAGCTACTGCTCAACAAAAGCACAAGTAGTGTGGTGGCATAAATTGATACCTTTATCTGGTATTAATTCCATACCATTGGTGTCCTGTAAGTAATATGCTGTGATTTTCCTTTTGCGGACCAGGTCAACATCCAGGTCCCAAATCTACTTCAGCAACCTCCTTCCTGCTGAGTTTCCAGGACTTTGTAGAGTTGCTGCTGTTTTCAGGTTTAGCTGATTTCAGCTTTCACTCTGCTCTACAACACCTGCTTTCCCCAGCAGCTGTAAACCAGAGATGAGAATATATTTTCCTGTCTCACATTTTTCGTCTTCACCAGAGCAGCATGTACTAAAAAAACATATACTGAGTCCTGCCTTTTTTCCCTCACAACACATTCACACAGTTCTTTTTTTTGGTGCCTTTACAGAGTACCTACCCAACTGTCCTCATCCTACCCAGTTTCAGTTTTGTCAGATTCATTTTACAGCCTCAGTTTTTACCATTTGTTTCCCCACCCCTTTTTTTCTTGCTCCCTTTCATTGCCACTTCCCATTTCATTTTTTTTCCCATGTCTCATCAATTTAAGGGGAAAATATGGAAGTTCTGTGTATCATTTTCTCAGCGGAGGAGATTTTATCAGGCCATTCCCTCTTCCTATAAAGATTATTTTAATTTTTTCCAGGTTCTGATTCTGCCAGCTGCTCTTTATTCAGATGCTGATCTCAGAAAACTTGGAAATGATGCTGGTTTTAGCTGATGTAAGATTCAGTGCATTTTTAGTTGTATCTATGCTCAAGAATTTTTAATGTTTGACAGGGGTTAAATAATATTTCCTGATGAATCATCAGACAAATTTAGCTTAAGGTTTTCCAGAATAATTTACATCCAGATTCTAACCACTCTTGGAAATTTTTAGCACGAAAATTGAATGCATGCTGATCCAAAGTGTAAAATTCAACTAATTTCAGCCAGAATCTGTTAACACATACAGTAAAAGGGCACATTCTCTTTGATATGTTGCTTCTCTTTTCTGCCACCGATTCTTTCCTCTTTTCTTCCAAACACCTGGAAGTCTTCATAGCTGCAAGGATGGGTCCTCTGTTGATCCCATTTTAATCTATCTTGATTCCTGCACTGAGGCAAAGAGCAGTTTCACCTTGGAGGTCAGCTACCAAAGGGATATACTCAATAAAAGAACTGCAGGCGCACAACCTGCATGTTTCAGTGTGCAACTTTAAAGTCCTTGGCTTTCTGTGTGCCATTCAGGAATCCAGAATGCAGTGTTTAAAAGTCCTCTATGTGAAATGGGGGTTGGGGGAAAAGAGAGTTAGCTTCTGTGGAAGAGCAATACTTTAAAACATACAGAAAAGTCATCTAGATGCGGTTGCTGAACGCAAGGGAGGAGATGACTAACCTAGTGTTTAGGGTATGGAGAGATAACAGAAGATTTCTGTCCTCGACATTAATTGTGTGTGTTACCTGAACCCCTGTCTGGTGGCAGCTTGGGGTACAAGCTCATCCAGGGAACAGCAATCACTGAGGAGGCTGTCTTTCTCACAAAACTGTTATTTGGACTTAAGACTTTTCAAGTCACATAAAAAGCTTGACCCTGACTAACCCCGGTTTGGCCCACCCAAACCTTCCATTAGTTAGGCAGATTCATTTCTCTATTGAGCCACCGAACTCTTACTGCCAAAATAGCTTTCCTTATTACCTCAACTATTTTCTCTTCTGTTGCCTGGGTAGCTCTTATTACCTTGTTTCCCTGCTACGTTAACACTAGCAATTGACTGAACTGTGTTGATCAGAGGTGGTGGGTCTTATGTATTGTTCCTTTTTTTAAACATGAGTACAGCGTACAAAAGTGCAGCTCAAGAACAGGAATAGAATTAACTTCAGTTCCACAGATTTCTACATGGGACTTAACAGTAACAAACAAAATTAACACCGGGAGCAATTATGCAAGTCATTCTCAATTCATCTTTGTATGCCTTGCTAACAAAAAAAAAAAAACCCCAACCCAAAACCCCCAATGATTCCCATCCCATCTCAGTGGAAACAACAAAGTCTCCCCAAAAATATAGTTGCCAATCTATTGTCAGTCAGTGTGCCAATGGTAAAATTCCATTTCTTAATCCTCCTATCATCTAAGACCACGAGGTACTGAAGCAAACCTGGCACAACATAAAATGGACTTCAACACCCAATTTTTGCATAGTCCAAAATTTTGTTTTACATATTAATGGATAACTGCCAAACTGCAGGCAGCCAGCCTCATTGACTCAATAACCTGCTGGAAAAATATCCCCCATGTGGATGACCATCTGCACCCACACAGCTGAGGCGTTAAATTATTTCATCACCGTTCCTGTCAAAATTTTAACTTCTTGACCTCCACAAAGAAATCCTGTGCCATCCCACCTAAAATCAGCCATCAATTTTTTTTCAAAATGCTACAGCTGAAACACTGTAATGGCTAAAAACATCTCATTAGACTGACAAATTTGCCTGCTTGTCCAGTATTTGCACTCCAAGTACGTAGGGGAAGAGGAGGAGGGAAATCATTCAGAAAGATAACTTAGACCTCTTCACTCCATCCAGGGACTGTTTGCAAAGAAACTTTTCCGCCTGCTGTTCTCCATGCCAGCCACAGCTGATAGCATCAGATTTGTTGGTTTGTGTTCATACACTGCCGTCACTTTTCCTAACTTACATGACGGTCTTTTCTCTCAATACATATCTTTTATTCCCTCTCCTTGGGTTTGTTTTTTTTTCTTCTCCTTTTTCTGAATATCCTCTCCAAAACAGAGATTTGGTTCATTGCCCAAGGTCAGACGAGCCATTACCTTGGGAATTACTTTTTGCTGAACACTTTCTTTAAAGCAGCATATTCAAACTGGATCCAAATTTCACCTCCTGCACAGTTTTAAACTGTTGATCTTTCTACTACTATTCACAGCAAAATCTTTCACCATTTCACATCTTGCCTTTTTCAGTCCTCTCTTTTCTGATCTTAATGACTGCAAACATGTTCCTCAGCTCTAATATATTCAGTATGCTGCTATTCAGATTTTCTTGCTCATTATTAACTACATAAATGTCACCTTTTTCGTCCCTCCTCAGATTCTCCTTCACCTGCTTAACATATAAAGCCTTACATGAGCTTAAGGTTTGTCAAATTAGTTCCATCCTCCCTATTTTTTATAACTTGTATAAAGTTGGCCTCTGATTTTACTCTTCCAGCAACTGGAGCCTTCACAGACCAATCAGCCTCCTCCTTAAATACTTCAGGGCTTTCTCCTGCATAACTTTCTCACTCAGGTAACAAAGGAGGTAGACAGCTTATTAAATTCTTTCCCTATCTGCCTCCAAAACTTGTCTTAAATCTAACTTTGTAGTTCTGATACCTAATAAATCTGATTCTCATCACTGATGAATTCATCTTCCCTTCCATACTTCCCACTTCAATGAAGTCCCTTATTCCTGCCATTATTTATCCAGCTTCTGACTCCAATTAGAAGGAAATCTCAAACAATGCCTGCCAACCTTGGCTTATCATAGTAATTCCTTTGTGTGTTATCTCTTCTGTTTGCTTTGTTTATTTGGTGTCTCTTGGAGCATCAGTCCCCTGGAACATTTTTATTTGTGTATCTGCAGTACCACTTACCAAAAAGAGCATTAACATTTAATTTTTTTATCATTGTAACACAGGTGAATGAGATCAGCTCTTCAATAGTGATCATCTTGGTCAACGGAGACAACTAACATCTCCAGAGGCATTTTTGTCACTGATATCACATGGCTGAAGTGAAATGTAGTTATATTATATTTATATGAAGAGAGTGCTCTTCTGTAAGCTTTTGTAAGGATGGACCCATTATTTGCATTATGACAAATTAAAACAGTAATAAGTTTTAATTTCATTCCACTACTCTACATTTTCATCCACTTATGTCTATATAGGTTGTTGATTTTTTCATTTTGAGGATTAAAATTTGCAATACCTGGTCTCTATATAATAGTGATTTCTTGAGAAGCTTCAATTGAAAAAAAATTCTTTTGACCAGAATAAGTGGAAAAAAAATATATTGAAAAAAAAAAGGCTTGCCAACATTTTTATTAGATCTGTAACCAAAGTAGAACTTGTGTTTATCTTAAGTCATTAATACCTACATTCAGGAAAGTTTTTCTTTAATGAATAATTGTAATTATTTATACAAATTTGAGCTTTTAGATACTTCGATCTTAATATTTATGTGTTTCATTATGGAACTGCTAATCCTTACTAGTGAGTGCTACATGACTGAGAAGTGCTCATAAGAGCTCTCACACAGAGAGGTAGGAGCAGAAATCACTTCTAGACTTTGAATTTACAAGATATCCTCTTAGAACTTGTTGCGTCTAGGAAGGCTTACTCAGTTTGACTTGTCCAGCGTTTGAAAATACAGCCAGAAGAAAAAATCTCAAACATTACGTGAATAGGATCAACATCGTTAGGCACTATGCTCTTCCAGACAACAAACCCTCCCAAACTGACCTGAAATATCATGTAATTTTGACCCAACCAACAAATAAGTAAAGTTTTGGATAAGCCTATCCAGTCCTGTGACAGGCCTGAAAACTAGTAGAAACAAATAAACAAGCTCCCCAATACCATATCTATTGTACACAAATTTACAGAAGATAAAATACCTGCAGGAGCTCAAGCAGTTAGAATCATAGAATCACAGAATTGTCTAGGTTGGAAAGGACCTTTCAGATCATTGAGTACAACCACCAACCTAACACTGGCAAAAACCATCACCAAACCATGTCCCTAAGCACCACGTCTGCCCGTCTTTTAAATACCTCCAAGGACGGCGATTACACCACTTCCCTGGACAGCCTGTTCCAATGCTTGATAACTCTTTTGGTGTAGAAATTTTTCCTACTATCCAATCTAAACCTCCCCTGGCGCAACTTCAGGCCATTTCCTCTTGTCCTAGTAGTATTCCTATTGGAACTACTCAGCTGTGGAACCTGCTTATGCATTTTAACTGTCTCGCAAATTGCCTACCATGCCTATAGCCACATACGATATGGCATTATCATCAGTATGAAGTTTGAATTGTCTCCTAGGCCACCTAAAGCAGACTATTGTTTCCTTTCCCTGATTACATTAAATTGCATACTTCTAATTCTTCCCCAAACAAATTTAGTTTCACGATTAAACTAATTTTGTTTCATGATTAAATGTGTCTTGGCTGTGAGCCTGAAACTCACTTTCCATGAACACTTGAAAGAACAAAACTTAACTCGCATGAATTTTCATAAAAAGGCTGTGTGGAGAGACTGGAACATAAGCAAAGAGGAATTTTATGCAGACCTTTCAGAGATGTTTGGAAGAAGCATTTCTATTTGCCCTGCTTGATTGTTAATATGTATTTCTCTCTCAGTGTGTTTCTCAAGATTTTTTGTAGTTGTTGCATTTATATTACTTAATACATAAACAACAGCTACAATAACAATGTGTGTAATGCATCAGCTACAATAGAGCATGAACTATATATATTATGTGCAAAAAAAAAGCATATTAAATGTTTTGATTAACAAAGTCAAACACTTACACTAGGAAGCAACAGATTTAAAGTGGTATAAATGAAATTTTATCCTACTTGGCTCTCTGAATATACATCAGGACAGCTTTTAATTCTGTGGTCGTATACAGGGGTCCCTCCACAAATGCATTAGAGTCTGTGAACAGGGATCTCAGGTTCAGCAGTGATATTCTTGTGAGTTTACAGAAGTGGCATGCAATTCCACTGGCCATATAAAGATTTTGTGTAACTATGCCATGTTCCAAATAATAATCTGTAAAGATTTTATTTTTAAGAAAATGCAGATTGAGAGCTTTCCTTGTGCATTGTGGTATGTTTCAAGTGACACTTTCTACTCTCCCTTCTTTGTCAGTTGTGCTCAGAACTACAGGATTGAGCATCAGCCACCAGAAAGGCTTGAAGAATCTTTATTTTGTTGCATGAAGAGGACATGACATGTTTATACAATAAAGTATTTTCATCGCGGGTTATAAATCACTTTATAGAGAAACAATTATTATTATTTTGCTATTGTAGTCAAAATCTGTAATGGTTACTGACAGGAGATAATATTATTATTAATTTTCCCTGGGCTGCAATAGACTGAACAAGACAAGGCTAGCAACTTTTCAAGGGACAGAGTCACGTATTTTGACAGCCGTCCAGTACCTGGACCTGTCTTTACATGCAGATGATTCACAGACTCTGTATGCTGTCTACCTTCATACGATGGAAGCTTTATGATCAGGGTATGCTGTTTACTCTGTAAAAAAATCTCTAACTGTATTCCTGACTCTCACAGGAATCTTTATTGAGGTTTAGTGAAATTTCACAGCCAAAAGTTTTCAAAAAGGTTGTTGCTGGCTTTTGTGGGGAGAAGTTGATTTTTAGTTTGTAACACATTCATGTGTTCACTTGGGGGTCCAAAAATGGAAGCATCCCAACACTACTTCTGAAAAATATTAGTCTTATTTGATGTTCCCATCTGCAAAATATAGCAAAAAGTGACTTCCAAATGTCTCACAGTTATAATTCCTACATCAAAATAATTCATAGATTTTAAAGTAAAAATAATAATGGAGATGACAGAGATTTCCTCAGTAATTTCTCTATCGTGCACTGATCTTCTGGTTAAGATAAATAGATTTTTAAAGTCTTTCTAAAAAATATGATTCCATAGAAATGGAAAAAATGAAAATATGCAATGGGTAAATAAAGAACAGTGCAACACAGATATAGCATGGAAAATTCAGGTTATACAGTGAGGTGAAAAGTATTTGGTTAGTTATTATGTGGCTAACACACAAAAAAATAAGTGCAAGAAGAGAGAACAAACACCCAACATCAGGAATAAAGGATACTTAAGAATTATACTAGGAAATAAGACAATTAAGCTAATGACAGAGGCTCTGCTTTAAGAAGGTTTTTTTTCACCTGCAGATAAGAACATCTGCACAAATCCATGTTCATGGTCAGAAAAATGCTGCACAGACTATTCTTTTGCTTTTTTTTAATCTCTGCTCCCACACCCAAGATCTACTACTCATTTGACTTCCAAGTAGTCTAACCCTAGCTAAAGTTATCTAAGAAGCTTGCAATAATTGCTAATACATACTAAAATAGTACTAATATTCTTGTATTATTCTCTTTGTAATGGTCATCATAGCATAAAATGGTGCAGCTACTATAACAATCTCATAAAATGAAAGAGTTAAAACCTAAGTCTGCAAGTCACAGTGATACTTCATGGATTGATAATAGTTTACTTACTTCTATACATTAACCAAGCATAAACAAAACCAGAAATATGTCATTGAGATGTCTACAAGGCCCCTAAGCACACTGATTTTAGATATCTATATATAAAAATATATAAATATTTCTTTATATATACATATAAAAAGAAAAGGCTGAGAGGGAAAGAGAAGCAGCAGAGTATATGTTCAGAGCCAGTAAAAGGTAACATCATGCATGTGATACGTGCTTTTAAGAGCAACCAATACTGGTTTTATCCTGAAGGCTTAGAAGGCATCTTGCCTATGAAAGCAAACACTTTTTGGAGTCGCTGCTTCAGCAATGTGATCCTTTAAATGACATGAGCTTGTGCCTAATCTAAAGCCAATGAAGTCAATGTGAGTTTTCCAGCTGCCTTAAACCAGCTTAAAATCACAACCATAAGTCACAACAGAGTTGATAGCCTAACAGAAAAGGAAATTTAAAAATAACACACTTGTTACAGTTACACTGGTGTATCAATGGTCCAACCCACAGTACAGAGAAGACAAATCCTATTAAACTTAGTGGATGAGTGAAAGGAGATCAGTTTATGTTTCCTCCCTGAATCCAAATTATTCTCACAGCTGGAGAAGAATCAGTGACTGATAATGGCCTAACAACCTCTACCACTAACAGATATGACCTCAGGTGTAGTGATAAGAATACATAATTCTGCGTTCCCTGAACTCGTCTGTGTCTCCTGGAGAGTGCTGACGCAGTGGGAGCTCAGTGCCACCTTGAACAATAGACAGCTTTAAAATTTAGAAAAGATTCAGTATGCGCTGGGTCACACAACAATATTTATGGGACTTTAAGATGCATTTTGCATTACTGAAGAGGAAAAGCTCACAAAAGGAAACAGTTATTTCAAAGTTTAATGTGCATGACACATGTTGGGAATGAAAATTATGTATTTGATTTCTTAATTTGTCCATGTTATTGCCTATTCTGAAACTGTTGAACTGATTAGAAGACTGTGAATAAATAAACTTTTTCTTTTCTGGGTCGGAATAATTCTGTGACTCTGGAGTCAACGGCAGAACTTCCAGCTGACATTAGAAGAACATGGGCTAGGATCCTGCATGGATGCATTCAGTACACGCCTGCAGGATACCACAGGCCATCTTCCACGTTGTCACCTGTCAGCAGATGACGATTATATCAAATTCACAACCAAATACCTCATCAGGAGGCAGCAGAGAGAAGAACAATTATCTTTTCTCATTTAGAAATAATAATTCTTTAAGTTGTACATATTTAGTTATTTTTAATTAAAATTAATTACAGTTTAAAGACATGCTCAGTGCTTCCCTAGGGAACGGAACCACAACTGTGATCCAGAGCCTAGATAGGAGATGGAGAATACCCCTTTCATTTTACACAATCCCTCATATATAAATTATTTGCCCCCGCAGAGCAATTAGAACAGCAGCTGAATATTTTTCTTTCCAGGCTAAGCAGGATGGCAGGAAGCAGACAAGGCAAAAATTTATTTCTGTTTTGTTAATAGCATCCTTATTTAAATTCTGAAATGCTATTACATTTCAAGAAATACTTTTTTCTAATCTTAAAAAAACTAAAATGATCTCTTTAGAGTATATAAATCCTCCAAGGCAGAGAGAAGCTGTGAGAAGCGATTCCCTCATGAGTTGCGGGCTAAGACTCAAAGATTCCTTGCATAGGGAATGCTGCAGCCCTCTAGTGCAATAATTAGATACAGGATGACACAGACACAGTGGCTGAAGTCATGGCAGCTGCAGAGAGGCTGTGAAGATGATCCCTGCCTGCCCCTGGGCAGCTGGACGTTAGACATGTGCCGCAAGAGGCCTCATCGGTCCAGCTGTGCCGTGTTCACACAAACGTGGCTTCTGGAATGCATACCCATCCGGACTTTCCCATGCCTGGTCTTAGACATGGGATGAAAAGCCTTACACAGTCTGCTGAATTACCATTTGCCTCTTACTTTGGAACTTCGATAATGAATGAATGAATAAACGAAAGGCAGACCACAAGTCCCAAAGTAAAGAGGGACAGAATCTCTTTCAAAAGTGGTCTTTTTAATTTTAACCCCAGCAATGCATCTTCATAGGAATACGTTAAATAAAACTGCCCGAAGGAGGAAGTAAATGACCAGCAGGTCACCTTTCCTTTTTCAAACCGTAAGTCTAATACAAAACTCTTCCCCTTGATTTCAGTCATCTTTGGGAAAGATACCTGGTTAGGCCATTTTTGGAGCCGCATTTGTAGCCCTTAATTCTCACTGTCACCAATAAGTTTATCTACGCGAACAAGTTTAAGGACCTCAGGATCTGAGAACCTTGTGCACCCACTCAGATTTATCAACACAAACACACTTACATGCCTGGATACTTACAGTGGGACATTAATCCTGAAGAAGGGCAAGTTCCTATCAAGGGATTTATGTCTCCCTCCCTAGTGAGGGCAGTATAATCTATATAGCTCATTAGAAGCAAGTAAGCTTCCTTTAACAGCATGTTCTGAATTCTCAGTTGCACTGCTGGTTCCTGCGTGTGAGACAGTTGTTCCTCCAACCTGCGTTCCCGGGCTGCCCGTCTGCAGATGACATTAGCTCCAAGGGACGCAGCACTCCAAAGAAAGCAGAGAACTGTAATTCCGAAAGAAATCCTTAGAAGCTTACCTGGCTGTTAATCAAATGGAGTAGGAGTTCTCTAGCAACATGTACTGGAAGAATTTCTGTCTCAATAACTTGGGTTTTGACATAAGCCCTAGAAAAAGACACATGCTGTCTCCGGATGGAAATCCTCTGTGACACCACCAGACATGCTACAAAAACATGCTGGATAACAACTAAATTCAGCTTAAGAGCAAAAGATAATTGGCATGATCAGTTCCACAGACATGCTGAAAAAAAAGACCATTTGCGTCTATTCATGCTACTGTGTACAGCTCGGTTTTACATGAGAAATCAAGATAATACTTTAAGGAGGCAATTACTGTAGCATTTCACATACAGCAACCTACATATAAAAAGCATTAATATTATAGATTATGCCCAGCTCTGCTTTTACATGACAGTGATTATTTTCCCTGGGTTTCTTATTCTAGAATACTATTACACCTTTTGGTTTATACCCTTTTACCTTGCACACAAATATACATCTTTGAGGGATTATAATAAGGAGAGTTTTGCTTAATAGCATCCCATTCTCAGTAGCACTTAGTAGTTACACCTAATTAAGGGTTCAATGAGACCAACACTTTGTTCTTGCACTTACTTAAAAATTAGGGATTTGCAGACAGTGCAAATAAATTTAAATTACTGTGTACAGTAAACCTTAGGTACATGTTACAAGCAGTACCAAAGAAAAAAACAAACCCAAAACCAACCAAACAACCAAACAAAAACCAAAACCAAAACCATCAAGCAAGAACATATTAAATACAAAAATACGAAGTTTATTTATACGGTATTTTACTGCATATAAATAAAAGGATAGGGGGAACAATGCGAAGAAAGCTAGGCATAGTGGACACTTTATACTGTTTTGCCACCCCTAAGATTCTCAAAGTCAAAAGTTCCCATCCAGATTGGTGGCTGTCTGAGCTGAAGGGATGATGGAATGGGGACAGCTCTGGTGATTTACATGTCACAGGAGCAGGGACATTTCTGGTGCTTTGATGTAACTTCTGGAGCTCACAGGTGCATTTACTGTAAAATTCCTGTCTGTAAGCTTCTCCACAGAAGTAGGACATGCAGCCTAATCACCATTATCAATAAGCACTAATGGTAAATAATTCCTTCATCCCACACAAAGCAAACACTGATAAGAGACACTCATTTATAGTAGTGGTTTGGCTAGATGCTCCAGGTCAGCTGGCAGGTAAATTATTATAAATTCCAAAGAGGAATTAGGAATCCTTCCATTCCATTTAGCCTATAAGGATGGTAATTAGAGTTATTAATATTACTTGCTTTTCAATTCTGTTGACCAATGGAGTCCCCAACCTTGTTGCCAAGAGAGGATATTACCATACCATGGAAAGGCTCCTATTGGCATCAGTAATATGATAAAAATATCATTAGAAAGCAAGATAGCACAGAAAAAGGAAAATTTTCAAAAACTCAATCCAAAACTTCTCAGACACACCCCTTTTTCTGACAAGATATGCAATTAGCTATAGATTGCTCTTTCAAAGACTGTGCAGATTACCAAATGAAAACTCAAGCCAGAACTCAACAGTCCAGGAACACCAGGAGACGCCAGAAATAACACTTAGCAGTTAGATGTCATTAATGGATGTCTACCATATCTTAAAAGAAACAAAAATCAAACAAATAAATAAATAAAATCCTATTATTCAATAGGATTGAATAGCTCAATACAGTTTGAACTTTAGCCACCAAAAAGTTTGACTCGTTTCCACCCATCCTAATGGATAAACGATAAAGTGATAAAGAATCTCTAAATCTGAATGAAACTTTGACTATTCAGTTACTATCTGCATGACTAATTGAATGAACAGAAGTGGGTTTTTTCCCATTTTCTACACAAAGCACATACATGTTTTAGAGTGGTTGCTCCCAAAGCAGAATCTGGAAACCACAGCTGGCTGATGCGACCATGGTTAAACAGTCTTTGGCTATTGAGACAGTCATGTTAGAAAGTACAGCTTGTGCTGGTATGAGTTTAGATGTTGCTATTAAGGGTGCACAGAAGCCCATGAAGGACATGGAGAGTTAAAGGCTCAATTAGCACAAAAATGTGAAGTCCACTATCTGGGAGTTTATGGAAGTATTAGGAACCCCGTAGGTCAGAAAAAGACCAGATCCAATACATAATGTGTTGACAGCACTTATTTCTTTATATGTTTTATGTTGCATCAACTTTTTTAATTCTTTTTCTCAGTTTTGTTTGGTTTATTACACATTTTTGTGGTGTGTTCTGTGGTGGTTCTCTTTCCTTAGGATTTAATACAAAAAATTAGATCAGAAATGACAGTTGTTTTTGTTTTATATCTTTTATTATTTTTATGTAATCCTGTTTGTGAACACTCTGATTTCTGCATAACATAAGTTCACAAAATAGCAACTTGTTGTACTGAAACGGGATACTCTTGATCTGAAATAAGAATATTAATCCTCAGTCTTGCATCAAACAATGACAAGTTTGAAACAGATTTCCTTCTCTCAGCTCCATTATGAGAGTAACAAACGTGCTTTTGCTCATTAACTTGAATAATATATCAAACAGAAAGGCCTTTAATTGTTTATTTTGCTAGCTGGAAAAGAGGCTGTGCAATTCTGAAAAAAAAAAATGCAAGAAGTGGTTTCAGCTTCCTTTTTTCTTTGCTGTTTATTTCCTTTGATTTATTATTTTTCCCATACCAACCTTTTCTCTCCCAAAATTTTAGAGAAACATCTCTCACTCCACTCTCCCCAGAACTACTTAGACATTCAAAAGGAATAGGGACAAAACTCTACTACAATAACACCTACTTAAAGTTTGGTTGTGATGCCTTCTTTCACAAGCAGTAAAAGAATCACGAACAATCCCATTACACTGATAAAACAACTTAGAGAACAAAAGCACAAAAATACACAAAAACTAATATGAAGGGGGACAGAACTCCACCTACTCAGGACTCTCAATGTAAATCAAATAGAGATCTAAAAACCTTCCCACACCGGTAGACAGGAAAAATTAGCACCTCATTTGATAGCTGAAAAAACAGCTGGTAAAAAAAATGTGTATTTCTTCCTTCATGTTACAACAGCAGGAACAGTTCAGGTCCTAAGGGATATTTCCCAAGCTGCAAACAAAATCTGTAATTGAGGCTATAACAGAACTTTTATCTTTTGACTCCATTTCCACTCTCAACCACTAGCTAACAGCCCTGTATTTTACTGTAACAATCTCAACTTTTTCTACATTTTGTTTTCAATTTGATTAACAAACAGACATCAAAAAAAAAGGAAAGATTTCAAAAGGATTACAAAATCCACTTTCAGTCTCTTACAAAGTGGTTCCTGAATTACTCTCAGTCAGGCAGCAATGGGCATGAAATATTTTCAGAGCATAGTACAGCTAATATTCCTAAACTATTCCTAAGAGAGGCAAAACCCAGAGGTCAAATTCTTCTGTAAGATAAAAGTGTGAAACTCTCACTGAAACATATGTGAATAGCCCATATATAAATCTGTCTGAGGACAAAATCTGAAGAATTTCCAAGATGAAATTGTTGGCATAAGCACAAGAAAACCAGTCCTTTAAATGGAGATCCTTTTTAGCACATCTTTTTTCTTTCCTCTGAAGTAGGATTCAGCATTAATGGAGAGAACAAACTAAGTTAAACAGAACTGCTATATGTTTCAATACCTGTGTGACAGCAAAGAAGTGGGGTGGATATACTTTGCACCACGCTAAAAATACTTTAAAAGAAAAAAAAACAAAAAAAACCCAACAAAACAAAAACCCAACACATTTACCAGATCCATTTATTTTAACTGGAAGAACCGAGTCTTGTTTTTCGTCTTTCTCTTCTCATAGAGACCTTTGTTGCTGAGTAAGAACACCTGATAAAACGCCCTAGAGAAGCTTTACAACTCAACTGGCACTTCATAGCAGATAAGTCTCACTGATATCAGAGTAATCTTTCCACAAGGATGAACAGCTCTTGAACAATTTCTCCAGGGAACAGTATTAGATACAAACAGACTTTCTCCATCATCAGACATGATATTCAGTCTGTATGTAACATACATTGTGTGACAATATATGGTAGCTAATACACTGATTTTTTATATGCTTTAACATCAGCAAATAATATAAACTGATCTTTAGTAATGGTGCGAAAATATACGATGGAATGTGTCTTTAGACTGTAGGCCTAAGATGCCCACCTCATCATCACAGTCAAACAGCTGAAACACTTTGATCTTGTTAAGTTCTACATCACTGAAATACCATTTTTTTATTTCTACCTTTTTCATTCATTAGTTTGCAACTACATATTGCCAAGCACAATACAAAGCTTTTTCTTTAAATTGCCTACAACTCCGTCAAACTTTAACTTGAAAGGTTTTAGCCAAAAACAGTTTGTCCTGTTCCCAAATCATGGGACACTTGTTCACAGTGGTTATTGACCTTCACTCACACCTCAGGCTCCTAAACTTGGGTATCTGGTCTGAACTAGGAATCCCTGCTTCCTCAGTAATCGATGACAGACAGTCCAGGACCTACAGAGGGTGATTTGTTCTGTCCAAATGACTGCTTGGAATAGGATGAATCATCTGACCATTGTGTTGACATGAACTTAGACTAAATGCCTAACTTAGAGATTGATATAGTCACGTTGAATTAATCCTTCTCTCAGTGCTGAGCTCCGTGCATGATATTAGCAAAAGCAATCAAATATACACTATATGCGGAGCAATTTCTTCCTTTGTGAGCATGGCTGTGTTCATGAACAGCAATTAGTTACACTTCTTTACAGTATCTGTATGGAAGGAGGAAGAGCATTATCATGCTTTTACAGGTGGGGGATCTAAGGCAAAAATAGTCCAAAATGATACAGCAAGCTCAATTGAGAGATTTAGACCCTACTTTTTTTTTAAAAAACTTTTTTCCCCAGTGTTGCAAACCAGATAGGGTTAGAACAGTCAATTTTACTTCCATTTCCAGAAGTAACAATTCCACACTTCCATAAAACTGGCCTCGGAGTCCTGCATAGGTAACCCCAGAGTGTGAGAAAGCCAGGACTTTTTTGAGTCAGGTTTTGAACAACTCCACGGATGGTTTTGCTGGTCTTGCCTTTGCCTTCAGCTCTCCCCCTCCTGGCTGCAAGGCATGGTGGAAAGGTATGAGTGCGAGCAAGAGCGACCATCATCTGGAGTGTGGGACTGGGAAGGAGAAGGAAAAATAAGGAAGGACACAAGCCCTGGGCAACCTGCTCCAGCTCACCCTGCTTGAGCAGGGCCTTGGACTAGGTGACCTGAAGAGTTCACTTCCAACATAAACATCTTTCTGATTCTGTGATCCTTCCAACAGCAAAGCTCAGCAAAGGTGTTTGGCATCACTCATAATGCCTTTTGATTTTAATACTGTAACATCATCTCAGACTGGGATATTTTTGCATGAAAATTTGAAAGGAATCAGAGAAGACATTTATGACTTTGAGAATATTTGGAGTAGACCACATTTCTGACTTCTTTAAAAGGTGCCAGCATTCTATATTTGTCTTGGATTTGATAAATCTGAGACTCCCTAAGAAGCAGAATGCAAACGAAAGTGAAAAGTAAATTGATATGAAAATTAAAAGCTATTCAATGTTTTTGTGTGTTACAGTTAATTGTTAGTGAATCCAACAATTAAATATTTAACTGCCAGTCAGCAAATAAATACTGCCAACCAGTCTGCAACACACTATTTTAGTGCTGTAGAGTCTGAGATGAGTTGATTCAATGCCTGCCAACCCGAGATTAACTGTTTACCTATTAGGAAGCTGGCAATTAACTTTTGAAATGACAATGAAACAGACATAAGCAAGTAAATAATGCAGATACAGAGGGAATAGTTAGATACAAGAGTTTCCATGTAATATAAGTTGTTGGTATTCTGACACACCAGCAACACATGAACAGCTTTCTGAAAATCAGTAAACTCACACTGATGTAAAGCTGGCAGGAAGCCCCAAAGAGGACTATCAGTTTAGAAATTTCTAGAACAAAATAAAGAAAAGGAAAAGAAATAGGACAAGGCAGAGAACAAACAGGTCTTGGAAAAGAGCTTGGAAGTTAAGTGTGTAGCCTATTGTTTAACTTACCTCTGCTCTGAAAGAAGAGAAGACAGCAAATATGGCATCAGTTTTAAAAATTACTGCAGAAACTACAGAGCAATAAGTTTGATTGCCCAAGTGGCAAAATTGGCAGAAACTTCTGTAAGAAACAATTAGTGGTTGAAGGGATAAATAAAATATGTTACCCTTCATAAAGAACTCATGATTCCCAAAACTGTTGACAAGTCAATAAGTAGGGAGGTAAGATAACCTTGTTGATCGAGCACACCTGAGGTTTTATTAAGGTCTCTTACTAAATGCTTTTTAAGAAACTAAGCTGGTCTGGATTAAAAGATAAGGTCCTCTCATTGATAAGTAAACAGTTGTAGGACAGTAAACAAAGGCTAGAAATAAATGTCTTCATTTATATGTCTGAGACTTCAGTCTCAGAAGTTCATCAGGTGAACCAGTCAAAGGTTTTGAACATGGACCTGTAGTGAGATTGTATATGATTGAGGTGAAAAACGGTAGGACAAAGAAGAATGAAAGGAGGAAAAATCAAGTTCAGTGAAGATATAGATACAGGATAGCAAAATCTGAAATTATATTAACTAATATGTTCTAAAATGTCAGATGAAATTAGGTCTTAATAAACACAGTTATGCACATAAGAAAAATATATCTAACTATACACAAGGAGAGAGTTCACATTAGTTCTTAGGTAATTACTAGAAACATTAAAGTCAGGATCTCAAAAAAGAGATCCTGAATTCACTGTGCGTATTTATGTATAGGCTGTGCTCAGAAACCATCAGTAATATTGAGAATGGAACTGAAAGCACCCCACAAAATGTCATTATGACACTTTGTAAACACATGTTAAACCCACACATTTAGTGCTGTGTGCAGTATTCAAAAGAGTGAACTAGAAAAGCTAGGGAATAGCAAAGCTGGCAGGAGGTACACGATTATTCCAATATGGAAAGAGTATAGAGCAGACTTTTCAGCTTGGAAAAGATGTAACTTTGTCTACACAATCATTAAGAGGATGGCTAAGATGAATAAAAAATGATCATCGGCTGTTTCTTATTACAGAAGAGCAAGGGGGCATTTAGAGAAATTATGAGGTAACAGAAAGAACTGTTTTTTACCAAAATGCACACTTCAGCTGCAGAACTCATTCGTGCAGTAAATCAAAGACTAAATGAGCTCAAAAAGTATAACCAAGGATACCTTTGTACATTGAGCCGTTGAAAAAGGTGTTCTGTATGGCATATCTGTCCAATTCCTGAAAGCTGGGAGGATAAGCCAGAATCTCACTCAGTACTCACTTCCATTATCCCCCCTTACTATCTGCTGCTCACTGCTTACAGGATTTCTGTATGAACGTTCTCAAAAATAAGTCAAAATCTTTACTGAGAAAATACTAAATCTCATCAACTCCAGCCTCCCAGGAAAAGTGATACCGCAGGATCCAGCCTTGTCCTCCTTTTAGCCAATGTAATAAGCAGTTTTTATGACCTGCTGCAAAAACACTTTCAAATATCATTACCTTCATTTATGTCTGAAACGGCATGGCACTTTCAATGTGAAATACCACCTCACTTTGACTCCGAGACTCCTGAAAAGGGGCATTCTCTCAGTTCCCCGTTGCTTCCTTGTCACTTCCTGGTATGGATAAACCTTCTAAGAAAACAGTCTTTTCCTCCTACTCCTTGACTTTTAGACATAATCCCTCCACTGTGGTTTCTTTGCCTCCTATTCTATTATTTCCCAATCACTACACAGCATGGTTTTTGTCTACAACAAAAGCTCCTGGGCTAAAACTTGCATTTTATTAATTTCTTTTTTTTTGCCATCTGTGTTCCTCATCAGAAGCAAACCTGTACCACAAGGAGTTAAGTGAACACAATAGCAGCACGTTCACCATCATCCCTATTTTCAGTAACAGCTCAAAGCAATCCCCCAGATTTTGCTCACACCACTTCACGTTTCTACAACATTGCGTTGTTTTGTGACCACTTCATCCAGAAGTCCCTCCAGCAATTCTGGCAAATATCATAGAATCATAGAATGGTTTGGGTTGGAAGGAACCTTAAAGATCATCTAGTTCCAACCCTTCTACCACCCACTAGACCAGGTTTCTCAAAGCCCCATCCAGCCTGGCCTTGAACACTTCCAGGGATGGGGCATCCACAGCTTCCCTGGGCAACCTGTCCCAGTGCTTCACCCACCCTCACGGTAAAGAATTTCTTCCTAATATCTAATCTAAATCTACTTTCTTTCAGTTTAAAACCATTACCTCTCATCCTATTTCTATTCTCCCTGATAAACAGTCCCTCCCTGTCTCTCCTGTAGGCCCCATTTAGGTACTGGAAGGCCGCTATAAGGTCTCCCTGGAGCCTTCTCTTCTCCAGGCTGAACAACCCCAACTCTCTCAGCCTGTCCTCATAGCATAGGTGCTCCAGCCCTCTGATCATCTTCATGGCCCTCCTCTGGATCCACTCCAACAGGTCCACGTCCTCTTATGATGGGGGGCCCAGAGCTGAACGCAGTACTCCAGGTGGGGTCTCACGAGAGAGGAGTAGGGGGCAGAATCACCTCCCTCGACCTGCTGGCCACACTCCTTTTGGTGCAGCCCAGAATACATTTGGCCTTCTGGGCTGTGAGCACACATTGCTGAGTCAGGCTGAGCCTCTCATCAACCAACACCCCCAAGTCCTTCTCGGCAGGGCTGCTCTCAGTCCACTGGCAGGAGGTACAGAGGCTGTAACATTTGAGGGACTGTGGTTCAGGTTTCCCAAGTAAGAAACTTCTCTCCTGCCCTGTCGTTCCCCACACAGGCCTGACAGGTACCCCTACAACCCATTTTCATTTCTGCTGTCAGAAGCACAGTAGCTCCAACAATACAATCCATACAGGTTGTAGACAGTGGTGCTGATGGCCCCATGCAGGTGATCCATGGGGACGACTGTAGTAAAAGGCAAACAGTGCTTCCCTTCCCTCTGTGCTGCTCTCCAATAGACCATCACATTCCACCACTCTCTACCTTAGAGGAATAATATTTGTTGCCACAACCTTCAATTCAGTTTTCTATTAGCATTCCCTATTAATGTTACTAAAAATTAAATTTATGGTGATATCAGGATGATTCAGTGTTAAACCATGGGAACAATTCTCAGCCTTCTTCCTGTCTATGAATACCTTATACTGCACAAGCTGACTGTTAGATCGTAAAGAATTCTATAGGATGGCAAATTGTTAATATAACTGACCTGTGACAGCTGGACAGAGGAAAATAGAGGACATGTTTACACATATATTCATAGTCTTTACCTGGCTTTAATTACAGACTTGAAAATGTTCATTATTTCCTGCAAAATAATTATTTCCAAAACACGTACTGTTACATGACAAAGGAGGCAGAACAAAGAGAAGAAAATAAACTATAGGCCTACAGGAAGAAGAAAGCGGGGGGGAGGGGAAACAAAACAAAACAAAACAAAAAGGGAATGAAGATTGAACTCAAGCCAAAAGAAAAGAGAAAGAAAGAAAGAAAGAAAGAAAGAAAGAAAGAAAGAAAGAAAGAAAGAAAGAAAGAAAGAAAGAAAGAAAGAAAGAAAGAAAAAAAAAGACCTTACAAAGAGAAAGAAAATAAAGCAAATAAATTACAGACAGAGAGATAAAAAAGCAGAAAGGTGAGGAACGAGTATTTTTGCTTTTTTGTTTTACAAGAAAGAAAACCCATCAATTTGAAAGGTAAAACTATTTAGAATCTTTTTTTTTTAAACTGAAGTATTATTTTTCTTATTTTTTTCTAAGAGTCACAGGGAAATTGCGGAAATAGCAACTTACAGGAACAACGTACAGAAATTACCCCTAACCCAAACACATAGCAAGTTTTCCCTCATTTACCCCACCACCCTCGCACATTGACTTTTCTCATTGGGAAGGGAGATTTTCTTTTACATTCAATGAATAAGCTAAAGCCTACTTTTTCAGCAGGGTGCAAAAATAAATAACATGGAGCACTACGCAGGTCCGCTTCCCAAATTAGCCAGGACCAGAGATGGTCTGGTGAAGGTGCAGCCCATGACATGGAGCTTGGAACAACCTGTGACTTTATGACAAACCAATTTCTCCACACACTGTTTCCAAATGTAAAATGGAACTGACTAGATGAGAAGTCTGTGCATGTCAGAGAATATGCAGGGTGTATAGAAATGATGTCTTGAATAGGCTGGGTGAGAAGTATATTCCTTTTGATTGTTGTCTCTTTCTTTTTAATGTTCTCAGAAAACGGCTGTATCTTTCAGAGTCTCTCAAGGATTTTTAGATAAAAAGAGAGGTTTTATCTTTGCATGTCTATAAGCAGTGAAAAACTCCGGAGACTGAAACCTACAGGCAATTCAAATAAACTAAATCCGATCAAGGTAATATCAATGCCAGAATTAGAAGAAAACCCAGAGAGAATATCAATAACAACATTAAAACAGCAGGTTTCAACTGGAATCAATAGGCAGTATAAACAGAAAAAATTAAGTCACAAAGTGATAGTAGATAAAAGCTCCCCACTCATTAAAATTCTGTTTGTCTTTGTGTCTTTTTATCAATGTACCTATATATCTATGCAAGTGTATCAAAGTTTATAATGTAAAAGAATGATGAAATAATCTAATTAATTTCCGGTGTCATTTCACATATTTCTTTCAAGTTAAAACTGCAATATTAATAATGGTTTGCAGTTTAATAAAATATCTCTATGTCCTATTAACTTCTATATCTGCTTGTTATAAAGCCCTTTTTTATCAAATAGCTAAACTTCAAAAGATTTCTACTTTGATCTGAAATGAAAAAATGAGGTTCATTCCATTTGTACAGAATAACCTCACTATATTTTACAGAAAGACAGTTGTCTGTTACTGCTTTTCTGTCTCAAAATACACTCTAACTTGGGCAAGCAAGAGGAAAAAAATATTGGAGAGAAGATCAGGCTTTAGGAAGGTACATTATAATAGGGCTGTTTCTGTGTCTTAAAACTTATGACGACTGGAGCGAGTGAGATATTCTTCCTACTTGAAAAACAATAAAAGTTTCACGAATTAAATGTGTAGGTATTTACAGGTGTTTTTAATGCTCTGGGGTGAGCTTTCATGGCTTATTTCCACTTTCAGAAATGAGATTTTAACAATACGTAAATCGCTCATGATTTTCTGATAGCTTTTCCCACAGGAAAAAAATATTTGATAGATACTGTAAGCGGGAACTAGTCTATATTTAGGTTGCTTGTGGAACTTATATCCGAAATCAACATTTCCGAAGATGCCAGCCCAGACATCCAGAGGACAAATTAACAATGCTTGCAGGACAAAAACACCCATCGATATTACTGAAATTTTGACCCAAAAGGGAATTCAGGACTGGCCCTGAATTAAACCACATCTGAAAACCACAATTCCTGGCTGACAAAGACAAAAGACATATTTTATATATTCCTGGACCTAGAACCTTGGTAAAGAAATGCTGTGAACAACAAGTCATCGTTACCACTCCCATCAGAACACTTTTTTCAGTGGGTCCTTTACACGCTGTTGATAAGTGAATTGGAAGGAAAGTTCAGGAAAATGCAGGTAAAGGTGTTTGTGGCTATTTTGTAGTATGGCAGGCAATGAGAAAAGGGTTGGTTAGGGATACGGTAAAAGTAGTGTTTCATGTCAGCTTATCATCTCATAATGCTCTTCATGCTGAAGTTTACAGGTATCCTTCACCCACAAAGAGCAGAAGGGACCCGAGCTACCCAGCCCAGGTCTGCAGGTGTGTCAGTAAAGTCAATTTATCCACTAGTGCACACCTGCTGCTCTTCCCTATATCTTCTATCCCCCTTGTCCATAACCATATCACTTCAGATCACCCATGTCCTCTATTTTCAGAATAATTCCTCCATACAGTAATAGCTCTCTGTATGTGCTATATTCCCGTCCAGGTAATTTCCCCACAACAGCACTTTCTACTCTTCCACTGTCCCATGCCTACCCCCGTTTGCAACCACCAACCCAGATGCATCCAGAGTCATTAATGTGCTGAATGGACAAGGAGTGGCTGCCTCTCGAGCACTGATGGGTCGGATTCACTCTCGGGGTTAATCATGTAGCTTCCAAGGTACCTGGCACACCACAATTTTCTAACTGCAAAAGTGGCTGAGTGCAATTTTTTTCTGAAGAATGTGTACAGGACTGGTTGTGAAGGGGTCTGACAATGAGGGGTGGTACAAAGGAAGACATGATGGCTGCTATATAAGAATCTAAAAAGTTTTCATTCAGGTTTTCATAAGCTTTCGATCCTTCATGCTATGTTTAGTAGCAACAGTAAACTAGAGTTAACGTGCTATATGATGTCACCTACCCTCCACATCACCCCCTGTTAGCAGTCCTTGGTAATTGCTTGTCACGATGGGGCTGGTGAGGATGGAATATACAATTGAAACTACGCCTGATTTAAACTTCTGTTTTTGTAGTTAACAGTGGTTTAAAGTTAATTGATATAGATTTATTAATTAACTGTCCAGAGGATGTTTTATAGCTGTTGTTGTTGTTTTCCCTGGAAATAGTGCATTGTGTAAAAGTAAAAGGGAAAATATCAGCTACACGAATGTGATGCTGTTATCAGTTTGTCTACTCGTTTTATCTCATATGAGAATAAGCATTAACATTCTGAGTCAGATGTTCTCATTAATGTGATTCCCATCGTGAAACTGAAAATACACAAGCTATCAACACTTCTAAAACTCCCTTTGTTCATATCACAAACATGCTCTTAAGAGTGCCAGCCCCACAAAACTTGTGAATGTTCTTACTAAGAATAAGTCTTACTTGCCTAAGAACAGAAAAAAAGATGCAAAAGGCCTGGGATACTTACTGCAGATTTCAAGTACACCCTCCAGCATCGAGATCCTCAGAACCTCTGCTACCTCCATCCTAACCTAGATGTACCCAAAGGTCCCATGTGCCTAAATATCCATTTACTTCATTTTGCAGTCCCAGATTAATAGGTATTATTGGAAAATGCCATCTGAAACAAATTCCACACAAAACAAGGCACAGGGAACTAACACCTCTTTTACACAAGCAAAAGTTTCATTTGAAGGTGTTCAGCCATTCAAGAGAACAAAAGCCACAAAAAGTATGCCATTTTGAATCAGGAAAACTTTGTCACCTTGAAAACAGCCAAGCTGTGGAGCAGGTTGCCCAGAAAGGCTGTGCAGTCTCTGTCCTTGGAATTTTTCAAGACCCAACTGGATAAAGCCCTGCGCAGTCTGATTTGATCCCATAGCTGACCCTGTTCTGAGCACGAAGTTGGACTGGGAACCTCCTGAGATCTTCTATAACCTACATTATCCTGCATTTGTATGTATTCTATGCATTTCTTCTTACTGGTTGCTTGGTGTCTAACTCTTACAGGATACTCAAGCTTGCTTTGGAATAGGAAGCATGAATGCAGCAGGGGACCAGTCTGGGGCCTGCTGTCCCTTTGAAAATTAATTTAAGCTTTGCTGAGATTTAAGGCTCTGAAAATCAACATTTGAATATCAGCAACAGAGAACTTCTTAGAAATGGGGTAATAAGCTCTCCAAACAGTCCTTTTGCATGGACTACGCTACTATGAAGTGACCTACCCACCATTACTGGAAGCCTTCTAACCACAGTCTCCCATGGTTAAACAGTTTCTGATATTTCCCACAACATAATCCAAATTTCTGATCTTTTCTCTTGGTTCAGATATCTCACTCCACGTGAAATGCTCACTCAGCTGCTAAATAAAGTACTTTTCTGTCTGAGTAAACATAGCAGAATCTGACTCAGAGCAAATTATTTATTTAATACATTTAGCCCTACTTTCTGTTCACAAATTTTTCCTTGAAACAAATGTACTGCATTTGAAACAGAGCTGTTGTCTCTTTTCTGGTGGCATTTGAGCTCATGCTGTCTCCCCAGTTGGTTAATGATAAACGAACACCCCTGACAGATGGTGCTGCGTGCAAGCCTCCTCATCAGTAGAGGCTGGGGCATTTCAAAGAAGGTTTGGCATTCACCTGGTTGCTTACCAGTGCTATTATTACCATCTGCATCTATTTATAGTAGAGAACAGATCAGCTTTGCTTTCTAAAAAAAAAACACCAGAGGAAGAAGGCTGAACCTTGCCAGGCTCCGCAAGTGAGAACAGGGAACACAGAGACCAGGCTGTGTCACAGAGGAGGGACTGGAGGAGGACGTGCTTCCATTTTTCTCCACAATTCCTTGGTGAAAACACAGGAGTCAAGGGTGACCAGCAGAATTCAGTATTGCAAGTTCACTCGAGGACTTGTTAGAAATATAATTCCTCGGTTTGTGAACAGAAGAGACTGTCCAGCAGTGCAATACTTAATTCTTTTTTGTCAAGGCCCTGACCTGAAGTGTGTGGTAGAAAAATACAAGAATTGGTGGAAGTGCATTCCTGGAACTGTAATAGGTAAATGGAATATAAATAACTAATTTATTGCGGAACATGTGGTACAGTTCCACCATCCTAAATACAATATTCAAAATTTCATATTAATTTAATCTCTGTGCTCATACCTTACTATTTCTTAGACATTTACAATACAAAAAACCCACCTTCTATACCATGAAGTCTTTGCTGCCTGAATGACAGTGAAGGCAAAGCACACTGGAAAAACAGAGGGGAAAATTGTCATATTTTCTTTTAATATATTTTAATACCTCATTTCTTATTGATGTAATGGAACTAAACAACAAACTCTCTGAAAAGAAATTGCTCCCCTCCTAGCACTTTTACTAGCTCCAATCATGTAAAAGGAAAATAAAGGAGATGATTTTTTATGTGCCCTTAGTATCAGACAATGTTGCAATCATCTAAACAGAAGATGTATTGAAAGCCATAATTCTGGGTCTTCCAAGAGACTACCTTGTACACCACTGCTCAGCAGCAAGTCCCAGTACAACCAGTCCTGTATAAAGCAATCCCATGAGTCATAGAAATTATGCTTCCTTCTTGCCTCACTGCAAAAGCATTAGAGCTACACCCCAAAGTACGTTGAATAAGATATGTAAGAGAATCTCTTGTGGAAGCACTCAAGGCCAATAAATAATGGGTCCAAATCTTCACTTACAGTTTCTTGAAGAACTGCAGAACAATTTAGAGGCATCATATATGTATAATCCATGTTCACAGATAATCAGCTATATCACATAGAGGCATCAGATGACACTGTGTAATTATACACTTGTAATTTTCATTCCTCTTTGAACAGAGTAGTCAGAGACTAGTCCCAAGCCATTATCATTGTGCGGGGAAATTGCAGAAACTGATTACGACTCAACACTTTGTATACAGAGTTGGATATAGAGTTCAAGTTCTGGTTTTGAAAAGGACCTGTTGAAGACTTTAAGGGCAGTGAAATTTTAATCCTAAGAAGAGATTAATTTTTTCTCTTTTCCTCTAGCCCCCCCCCCCCTTTTTTTTTTTACTATTTTCAAAGAACGGGAACATGCTGTGTGCAACATAAGAATTTCTCTTTTGGGAGTATTTGACCAGAAATATATGAGAACCTATTTTAATTTATGCAAAACATTGCTTTGGCATTTAACTAGTCATAAGAGCGCCATGACTAGCCAATATCCATTATGAGCTGCTTTCTACAGAGAACTGGAATTCACTAGTGGTATTTTGCATTGCGTGAGATTGCCTGCAGGTACTGTGGAGCCAACCCCAGGCCAAATTATAAGCATTGTTGGAGTTGTGTTTTTCTGCAGTCTTGCAGGGCTTTTCTTTTGTTTGTAAATCACATGAAGAAAATCTTCTTTGGCTTCCCATGACGCCAGATCACTTCATATCAAAATAGATTAATGCTAGCCAGAGCAGTTCATGTTTATATTACAGTTTTCTCTGAGGCAATATCTTTTCTCTAATTACGACATAAGGACAACCCCACTATCGGAGCCCAGGGTTACAGTACAATGACCATCCCTGTTAAGCCATCTGAGAGATGACTAATAACTCCAGTGAGACGAAAAGCGAGGCACAGCATTCTGGGAGTTAATCTTAACAGACTTTTTTTAAAATTACTATTCTCATCTCTCAAGCAGTTGTTTTTTGTGTGTTTTGTAATAAATGAGAAGATCCAGGGGACAATAACCTCTACCAAGTGCTGAGACTGATGCACACGCCAGTTTTATACTGGTATCTTTCCACAGTTTTCAATGGAATTCTTGATACATGAATGTATGTCGCTAGGGTCATGCTAAAAATCTGTGAAAGAAGGAATAAGGTTAACTATTTATTTCCAGTTACCATAATAAATACATTAAGAGTGTTATTTGCTGACTTAATATAGAATCTAAGCAAACAGACATTAATTTATAAAATCAAATAGTTTTATATCTATTGCTTGTGTTAACTTTTCAGCAAACTGGAAACTAAATAAAACAATTAAACTTCTAGGCACCACCATGATTTATATGTCCTGGAATTTTAGCTCGCAATTCCTATTTTCTTGGTAACCATTGTTATAAAAGAAACAATCCATGCTAGAATTTATTGCTGTAATTTATATTAGGCAAGGATTTGTGATCCTTGAAATTCCCTGCTGTCTGATTTACAATACTCTTTTTCACTGTATCATCCTTAATTTTATGTAATCACCATTTGAAAGGTTTCCTGTTATGGATGCTGCCACACTGAACTAAGGTTATTTATCTGGTCAGAATGCTTGCTCTTAGCATAGTGAATTTTGTATATGCTGAGTACCAATACTATGTAATTTCTTGTTTGCTTGCCTACTCTTTTGAACAAGTCTCTCAGACATTATTGAGCTTTAGTAATCAATAGAATTTCAGGTGTCCAACAAGCATTTAGCAATTTGTGAATATTGAGTGTTGGTGTATATATCCCAGATGCATAGCAGCCAGCACGTTTATCTAATTCTTTATTTGATTTCAAAGACAGCTGTTGAAAACCTTTCATATACACAATTATCTTTTTTCATTTGAGTGCAGCAGTAACTATGCAAATACCTCAGCTTGTGTGGTTTTAATCACTGAACTTTTTCTTTTCCATATGTACTTGTTTTCCGCTCATTCCAGACAGAAATAGGATGGTTTTTAAAATGTAGCTCTCCTTGCTGTGGATTTGTGTTAAATTTGAGGTGCTTTTTTATGTTTTGTTATTTAGAATCCTCTTCGTTCTTCATGCATAAAATGTATCATGTGACTTGAGGATAAACTGCTTCAATAAGTCCCATTATTCTGAAGAACAATAAAAATAACAAGTTGGTGACACTGAAACAGTGATAAATAGCACTTTTTATTTTCTTACGCTATTAGAATCTCATTCTTACACTTCTGAATCAAGTCTAGTTCCCAGTGCTGTCAGACTAGAAAATCACTACCTGGGTTGTTTTTGTCAAAGAAAATTATGTTATTGAACAGTATAATTTGTTAAATTCCAAATCTTATTTAGGCAATTAGTGCAACCCTTGTTATCTCTGAACGCGCAACTGAAAAAATAAATGAACAGCGCATACAAAACACACCCATGGCTCCTGAAACAAAGAGGACCTTATTCAGGGAGATGCTATTTGAAGATAGGAACAGCACTCTGGCATCATGCCTCTCCCCCCAGTGCCATGAAACCAATCTTCTGTGACAGGTTTGGTGGTTGTGGGTCCCTGAGTTCCTGGATGTAGGTGGGTTGGAGGACAGTATTTTTTCTTCCAGGTAGACAGAAAACCCCAAGGACAACATGTGAACTAAATACATTTGAAATGGTCCTCACGATGATTGCAGTCATCATGATTCAAGTTGTGAACCCACAGTAAGCCTGATTTTGCCCATCTATACTTTCCTAGACTCTACAAACAAAAGCATAAAGTATCAAAATCAGCAAGTTCAGCCTAGGGCCAAGACAAACATTTTAATCCAAGGTTCAAAAGTTGAACTTCCTCTCACATTACAAGAAAAGGAAAGTCAGACAAAAAAAGTGAAAGATCAAGACGCAGAGAAAAATCAATCAATCCTCAATTCCTTCTGTAAGAGATATGGAACAGAAAATATTGCATATAAATATTTAATATTAATTTTCTTTGACAACTAGAATCTAATTGAATATGAAGTAAGGAAATTAGGGGAAGAGGTAGAAGAAGTCAGGAGAAAACTACTAAGAAATCATTCTTTTCACCCCGAACAAGTTAATGGTGAGTGACAACAGGGGTCCTGCTGCACGTTACATTTTTGCAAGCCTGTGAGGTAGACAGAAATGTAGAGAGTGAAATCATCCTCCTCCTCCTGTCCATAAAAGCACTGACATCAGCTCCAGCATAATCAGAGTCCTTCATGCTCTCTTTTGGCCAGCCTGGTTTGCTGCCTTAGCACGAGCCGGAGGGCCCCTCTTTGCATCCTGTCTTCTGTCCAATACTGCACCTTCTAGCAAAGATCCATCTGTTAGTCCTGGTCTCAGATTACTGATCAGTCGCTGTCCCATATGCTTATCAAGGCCCTGAGGGCACTAACAGGCTTTAGTAGCCCTGGCTTGGGGGCCCCCCACACCCTTGCCCATTGCCCAGGGCCCCCTGTTTCAGCTCAACGCAGGGCCATCAGTCCCTGCCTGAGCTGTGCTCTGTGTGTGCCTGTCTCCAGCTCCATCACAGCCATGCCCAGCCTTCTGCTCTCGACCCTTACCCATGCGCTGACTTCCCAGCTTGACCTCAGACCTGCCATCTCATTGTGGGACCTCTCTGGCGGTCACCAGGCTGAGTAAGACCCTGACTGCTGCCACCTGATCCTGCTTTGCCAATTTACGTTCCTTGGACCTGCCTCATCACGCAGTGATGCCAAGTGTTCTGAACTCTCAGTTGACCCCCGCCACCGTGTCTGGGCCTGTGCTGCTCCCCTTGCTTCCCCTTGGGAACAGTGGAATGGTGTCCTGGCTGGCAAGTCCCTGCCCCGCTGGCAGTGCGTTACCCACCTGATGAACCAACCATTTGTGATTCACGGTGGTGGACATGGTCCGCCTTGTCTTATGCATTCCTCAGCCCCAAAAATCCACAGAAGGGCCCTCTGCAGCCCAGTCCACTATCGGCATTCCAGGTGAAGGCACAGGAGGGTGAAGAACTGGCTGACATTGCTTCCAGAGGTGGCCAGCTCACACGGGTGCAGACTCCCATTTACTTGTTTTCAGCTGTAGACCTAAGGAAATCACAAAGAAAGAAAGAAAATGGATACGTTAAAATTGAGGGTGGGGACATGGAGAGTAAGACAGAAGGACGCTCTTCTAAGACTTTTTTACTACTCCAGTCATCAGTAAAACAGGTCTGGGACTTTTCTGTGGTTTTTGTCTTACAGTACTGCAACAATGTAATAAGAGTAATTCACCTCCCATTACTGCACCTGCTTGTACAGTTTAAATTAAAACCAGAAACACTGCAAATCCCACTTCACAATGCCTTTCAGTGTTCCAGACTCTGAATTAAAGGCCTTCATTGTTTAGAAGGATTATTTCATTGCCTTCACTGGCTTCAAAGAAATAAGAATCTTCACTCACTTTTCTATTGATCCCCGTTGATCAGATTAACTTTGTTTTGGATTCCTACTGAAACAAAAGACAAATAGAAATGTTTTGAACACTTACGTGTACAGTTTTGTTCAGTTCATGATTCTATTGCCTATTACAAAGATGATTATTGGTTAGACAAAGAAAGAATAAAGGAATTACTGTAAATTATGTTCACTAAATACCAACACTTTAAGCAATTACAAAATTATGAAATATTTCAGAATGACATGCAACTACGGTTAATTCCACAATTAAAAGTATATCTTTTATTTATTTATTTTAGAAGCACTTGTTCTTTCATAAACAATAATTAGGATTAAGAAAGGTCAGAGAACACTTCCATTTCAACACTACAAAACCCGTTTAAAAGCCGTTCCTGCCCCACCACCCACGCCCCGCACTTTACATTCAGTGACTTTTCTCTTTGTTATTTAGCAACAAATGACAAAGGATCTTAATCTCAGAATGGGCCAAAAGGCTCTCCTAGGACGTCACAAGCCAAGAAAGCCAAATTATGTTAGCCTGGCCATAGAAAAAAGCTCTTCAGCTAGGAAGTACCCTTACTTGTGTACTCAGAGAAATTATCCTCAGAAGTAGAGTGCATGATAATAACTGGCAGCTCTACTTTCTCACAGAGCTATCCTGCACATCTACATGCGAGTCCACTTCTTGTATGTTCCCTGGCACAGGCCATTAAAGCACCAGCTGGGTCGAAAAGTCAGTTAATCAGCTGGATGATGACTATTCCTCAGGTCTTGCTCACCTCTTTTCTCCCTTCTCTCCACTCTTTCCTGGACACAGAAATGGCTTTCTGATAAAGATGGCACAGTGCTTGCCAGATCTCTCTAGCTTGCTAATATGGCTTGTTCACTGTATCAGACAGCATCGTATTAGCTATCATGGCTATGTATAAGCTGTACTATACACCCATAAGAGAGAGAAGTATCGGTGCTGTTACACAGTGCATTCTGATGAGATTTCAAAGCTGTGAAATAAATGTATCTGCAGTGCATACAACTGATGCATTACAGCCACATGCATTATTGCCACATATTTTGTAGACTGCCCCAAATGGCCCTGTAACATAGGCAGTGATGTTAACTCCACTCTTACAGCGATATGAGTTCAACTACTACAAAATCATAACATAGTTTTGGTTGGAAAGGAGGTCATCTAGTTCTGCCCTCCTCTCAAAGTGCATCCAACTATGTCAGATTCCTCTGGGCCTTGTCCAGTTCAGTTTTGAATATCTTCAAGGATGGTGATTCCAGAGACTCTCTAGGCACTTGTGGCTTGCTTTTTTTTCTCCTTTTTCTTTTATTTTTTTGGTGTCTAATCATAATTTCCCATAAAACAACCTGTGTCTCTGCTTCTCATCCTGCCGCCTCTAAGAACAGTCAGTGTCTATTTTTTTTAGACTTTAACAATAAGAAGCCGAAGGCAGCAATAAGATCTCCCGTTAGCCTGTTCTTCTTGGCTGAACAAACACAATTCTCCCAGCCTCTCCTCATCAAGCTCTCTAGGCTTCTAATCATCTTGGTAGACCTCCACTACACTGACTGCAGCATGGCGATACCTATTTTGCACTGGAAAGCTGAAAAATGGACAGAGTTCTTCACACAGAGTCTCACGATTGCTAAATAGAGGAGAATAATCTCTTCCTTCCTACTGGTTCCACAAACGCTATTACTGCCCATTATGCAGGGGTTCTTCACTGCAACTGCTGCTCAGCGCTGGCTCATGTTCCCTCTGTTGTCCACTGGGCCCTTCAGGTCCTTTTTCACAAAATTGTTTTTCAGCCAGTTGATTCCAAGCCTGGACGGAAGCAGGATGTCTTCCCAGACCAGGGCTGGGACTCTGCATTCAGCTACACTGAACCTCATGAGATTCCTGCTAGACCCTTTCTCCAGCCTGTCAATGTCCTTCTGAATAGTCACCTGCCCTCCAGTGAAAGAGCCACTCCTACCCAATGTGGTATGATCTGCAAACTTGCTAACGGTACACTCTATCCTAGCTTCTAGGTTAATGAGAAACAGTATGGGTTCCTACGTGAACTGCTGAGAGACCCCACTAGTAATTTCCCCAGCAGGACTTTGTACCATGATCACAACCCTTGGAATCTCACAGACCAACCAGTGGTCCACTCACCTTGAAGTTCACTTCTCAGGTTCAAGTCCTGAACTGGAGAGTGACCCTTGCAGTGTCTTCATCTACCTCTCCATGTCCTTGACTGCATCCTCACTTGTCCCATGGGCTTGCCCAACTAGCTGAAGTAATCCTTTAGATGGTTTTAAATGCTTTTTATTTCCTTTCTTACATTTATTCCTTCATTTCTACTCTTGCCCATAAATAAATGTCAAGCAAAGCTAAATAGTAGCAATAATGAAAAAAAAATGTTCAAAATTGTATGTGTGTGTATTAATTCCCTTACTACTGGGGAAGTAGTACAAGTACTACATGCACAGAGCATGACATGCAGTTAAATGCACATACACAAATACTCTTTTCTAGCACTGTCAACAGCCAGATGCCAAACTGTGAAGTTATTTGATATCAACTCTGGCTGAAGGTCAGGTTGCATCCACAGGCCACCATTTTTCCCCAAAGCATGTTCATATTAACAAGCAACTGTTAGGAACACAAACGCAAACAAATCCAGAAAGATTTTTCACTCTTGCATACATACATGCTCTTTCAAGTGCAAGTTTAGTGAAGGAAAAAGTGTAGCATAATTAGTCGCACAGCTGTAGTTACATGAGGAGTCACCTGAGTACCTAATTGCTTGGACATTTTTAAGCAGAGTAGACACATCAATGGAAAACTGACGCTTTTTTTAATTGTTGCTTAAGCTTTAGGGTCTCAGGTGGAGCAGGCATTACATAAACATGCAGAAAGACAATCCCTTTTCTGAAATATTTATCAACTACTAAGTACAGATAAACATGAAGAATATAGCGATCCTGCTTTTAATTAAAACAACTGAAAAAGCAAAAGTTGTTTTCATGTAGGGTCAAACATGGAGCTGATGAGATTGAGGCAGTGGAGATGGATAAATAAGAACATGGAAGATGGGAGATGGAGTTGAAGGAAACAAAATGGTAATAAATGGGCAGAGGATAAGAAAGCAAGATGAGAAGACTTTAAAAAGAATGACGAAAAATAAAGTATACTGAGTTAGCAGGGAAAGGTTGTCACCCAAAAGACACTGTATAGTAGGATCCAAGTTTATATGTCAACATATTGACATTATTAGCAGCTCTGTTGGTCAGTGGAGATACACTGAGTTGTTCCTTCCCCCAAGAAGGGCTATTATACTGCTTCTGTGCCCTATCAAATGAGAATAATCTGGGTATCCTGCTCCCTGGACTTCAAGGAAGTGGTGCAGTTACAAAAACTCACAACAAAAGCAAACAAGCGAACAGAATGACAGTGGAATTGAGATAACAAAGGCTCTTGACCACACTCTTTTCCATTGAAGCGTCTAGTTTCTGCTAGAGAAGTCTTTTTTATACCCCTAGAGCTTATCATGGTTTAAAAAAGTGTATAAACTTGTAAGAAATTAAGAAATCCTCAGCAAATCTCTGTGTAGGTGGAAATGTTTTATACTAACACAGAAGTTTTTTCAGCCATACAGTAGCACTGCATTATGGGGAAACTTCCCAACAGTCCCAAGATGGACTCATGAAGTAGGGATTAGTCAGAGCACCAATCAATATCTGAAGAGATTATTTTATTTGAACTAAATGAACTGGTATTCATCACTATATGAAACAGCAAGTAGTTTAGACCAAGTAAATAATGTGAAGTAGAAGGAAATTGCACAGAGCAGGCTTTGTAAGGATTGTGAGATTATTGTGAGTTACGCTGGCAGTCTCTACTACATCAATGCAACAGCACCAAGACTGCTTCCATGAAGCATTAGAATTATTAAGGTTAGTATAGAAATGTTTATGGTAACAGTGTTCTGGGTTAGTGCAATTACAGCGGTGATGCCAGCACAGTATGAACTACTGCAAATGCTTTCACTTGTTGGCCTGAAACAAGGTGAGAGAGAGAGAAAGAAAAAACACCTGCGAACTGCCGAATGACCATGTTGTTGTCTAACTCTCTGACCCTCATGGAAAACCCAGGGAAAGAAATAAAAGGTGAAATAGAAAAGCAAATATTTCCCCGTCCATTATCAGCCCCATTTTGCAGGATACAGCCTTTTACTTTCCTTGTCTTCAAAACATCTGTTTGGCTTAGATTTGTTTCGTATCTCTCTTTATTTGAGCATCCCGTGGCATTCAAAAAACATCCAGGTGTTAAATATTTCAACTTACGGACATAGGTGAACACAATAAAAAACTTGAATTCAGGTTCCACTACCCGTACTCAAGCTAACCAATCTTTTACTCCATTGGTAATCTCTTTAACTTGAGGGTGCAGAATATAATGAGTACACAGTTCCTTGCATGTTTTCTCTTCGCGTGTAGTAATTAACCCCAAAAAGCTTCCAGCTGCTGAACTGAGGGTCTTAATTTGGGCCTGTTGTGTTTGTAAATGCTCATAATTCCTTACTGTTCTTAATAATGTCTGTAAGTCTCTGAACATCATGACTTAAACATCTAAAATTTATCTTGTCTGCGAACAATGCAAAACATATGAGAAAACAGCAGAACACACATGGGGGAAAAAAAAAAGAAAAATATATCCATATTGTATAAGATGTCTTGTAAATTGAAGCAGTCTAGTTATGCATGAAGAATTAACAGTGAAGGTGTTATTATCGTTATTATCTGAGTGTTTTCAACTCCAGGCGAAATCCTAAAAATTGCCTTCTTTGGCAGGGAAGTACCATACATAAGTAAACTGAAACATACGAGATGAAGAACAGCAGTTTGTGGGGAAAAAAACCTGCAGTGAATCAATAAAATAAACTCAGTGCTACTTTGTAGAGTACAATGATGCAGCTCAGGGTTGCACACCGAGTTCTACTCATTGCCACAGTGATCTAACTACCACAAAGACCAAGTCCTAAAAAATTTGAACAGTCTAGTTCCCTGTTTCTCGCAGCATCTAGACCAATAATTCAGTCGAGGACATGATTAACTTTCTCGTTAAGGAACACAATAGTATTAGTCCACCAGTCAATATTTGTTCTAAGCACCACATATGAAGGATTTTCTCATTATATTGTATTTCAGTAGAAGTATTTTCGTTCAATTACTATTATTTTTTTAAATCCACTTTATTTCTGGTCTCACTATTATCCTGATGCAATGCTTTCAATGGACTAGTGCTGTTTGATACAGACCAAGTTCAAACTGTGTTGCCATTCAAATACACTCTTGTATTATTAGAAAGAACAAATACAAGAGAGATACAGCCCTCATGGACTTTAGCATATTAATGTAGGCAAAAGATGCAGAAGAGGGAAGCTAATTACAATTTAGTAAGCCTAAAGTAAAGTAAAGTTGAAAATGTGTCTAAGTATATAAATGTAGAAAAATGTATAGTCTGATTTCAGTGCAAACGTGTTCCTGGGCAAAAACCTTGCCCGGGTCTACACTAGACATTAAAAAACAAACCAACTGTTTACACCTGTCCTTAAAATATGATCCAAACAATCTTATTAAAAAGTATTATTGGCTAAAACAAAAAGTCATCACTAAAATACAGCACACATCAATGGATACAGAAGTCAATTATATCAACAAAAGAGTGACTATACATCTAAGAAGAAAGAAAGCAAAGAAAGAAAATACACCAACTGCTACTAATGCTGAAGTGTTAGAAGAAAGCTATAGAAGAGATAGAATGACATTGTAAATTATTCTGTTTATAGAATATTAAAAAGAATCTGAGGAGCTTTTTCTGAGGAATTTTAATTCAACAAGTTCCAGTCTAAGATATATTTAATAGTTTGTCCTACCGTAACTACACGATTGAAATTATACATCTGTACTTTATCAGTAATAATACAGTAGAAATACACACATCTTCCAAAGGGGGTAAGAATAAAAACACACAGCCAAATATGATCTATTAATATAAGTATTTGGTTATCAAAATTAATGGAGTAAACTACATTATGTAGACGTGCTGTGACGACTGCACTCATAACATTAAGAAAAGCATAGGCCCTTGAGAATTAAAACGCCAGGCATACAGATCTATAACTCCCATAATATCTCAAAGCCATTACAAACATTTCAGTGGAGTTGCCAGTTGATTCTAATAATACTGTGTGCAAATGACGCATAGTAGAGGAGGCCAACATATTTATATGCCTCTAAACAGTGAGATATTGTGATAATTTTGCTGTAAGATCTGAAAAGGACTGCAGCCTCAGCTTTGAATGTCTTTAACATTTTTAATACAGTTGTGAGGTTTGAGGTTTTCTGAAGTCAAACTGCCATTCTCACTGTAACAGACTCGAGGCTACTCTTGGGTTCAGGACCTGGAATATTTACCTGAAAGTGCAAAATAGGCATCACCCTTCTGGCACCAAGAAATAGGAGTTGAGGTGCTGGTGAGGGGGTAACCTCTGCTGCCGCCTCCATGCCAATAGCTTATGCGACCTGTGCATAAAGCTGCCTCTCTTCAGCAGAACTCCAAAAATCATGGGGAAAAAAAGAAAAAATAAAAAAAATGAGGATCTACACCCTGAAACGGAGAAGACGGAGAACGGCAAAGGCTGAGGCTTGCCTCCGCCACTCCTTTCCTGCCTGACACCCAGCACATCCCCAGGCCACCACGGGTTGACTTTGCTGTCCGAGAGGGGCTCTCCGGTCTTCTCGCCCCCGTACCCCCCCGCCCAACACCGCTCCGGCGGGGGCCCAGCCCCGCTGCGCTGGGCTGCATTTTCAGCGCCGCGCAAACTGCGCCGCCATCGAGCGAGAAGACTTGAGCGGGCACTTCCGCAGCAAAGCAGCCCACTGCTGCGGAAACCGCATCCAGCCCATCTGCGCTTCAAACGCCGGCGTCGAAAGCGGGGCAGGAGCGGGGCGAGGGCGCTGCGTGGTCGGGGGGGTGGGTGTGGGGGTGCCCGCGGGCCACGCACCCTCGCCCGGTGGCGGCGGGGCTCCCGGCGGCTCGCAGCCCTCGTCACCTCCGCGGGGCCACCGGCCGGTTACCTCCTACCTGGCCTCAGGGCGGGGGAAAGGGGGAGCGGGGGAGATTTCCCTGCAGAGCCGGCGGGTTCGGTGTTTTGAAGCGTGGGTGCATCTCCGGCTCTGCCTCTGCGTGGGCGGTACGTCTGTGCGTGCACCCACGGGCTAATTGCTGCTGCGGTCCTTGGCTGCAGGACGGCCCGAGTAGGAGCTTTAGTGCCACCTGTTAGGGACCACCCCCCCACCCCCACCCCGGCTTTGGCTCGAAATGATGCCTCAGCATTGCTGAAGTTTAGTTTTAAGCTTGGCTTTGTTTTTTTACCCTCCCTGCCCACGGTCCCCTTCCCCTCTTGCTGCTCCTCCACAAGCAGAAATGTTTGGCAGGTTCTTACCTACCAAAGGAAGGCGAGGGAGAAACACCCCTTCATGTTGGGCATCCCCTGATCACCTTCGCCACCTCCAGCGATACGGGTTTAACGCCTGTTCCCTATGCTGGCAGCGACCGGGCATCCTGCCTGGTGTCAGAGCATCGCTGCGCGGGGGGAGGAGAGGTCAATCCGACCCCTCGCTGCTCCCCACCCGGCGGTTCAGGCCTTGCCGGTGGCCTCGTTGTGTTCTGGGGAAGGGGGGAGGACGGACCGAAAGTTCTCAGTCCGAGCGACACATAACCGCACAGTGGTACCTTCGAGAGGTCCCACTGCCAAACGTTACAGAAGAGGTCCCAGTGCAGAAGAAAACAAACAAACAAACAAAAACAACAAAAAAAGAGAAATTTATTTGGATCTAGTTTTTCTGCAGCAGGTCAGTAGAATACATCAAGACCTTCCCACTACTGCATAAGAAAAAAACATGCCTTTTTTTTTTTTTGGAGGCAGATAATCCCCGAGCTGTGATGCTTTCAGACGAATCTTCTGACAAGTGTTGCAGCTCAGCACTGTATGCGTTGTATCTTGGAAACAAACAATGCGGTAGCTGGAAAACTTGGGAACAGAGGAGAAAGGTCAAGGGTAGAGGCTGGTCAGTTTTTTGTTGACTTGGACGAAGAACCATAAATAATCTAAGGACTGTCATTAGCTGCGCTGCCCACAAGACTGGGGGGAAAGGGAGAAAGAAAAAAAAAAACAATAAATAAATTAAAGAAGATGACTGTTTTGTAGCCCGGCGCTCCGACACCTTCCCGGCCAGGACCTCCTTCAGGCACGGCGCTGCGGGGAAGGGAGAGCAGCCCTGGGGAGCAGCTCCGCGCCCGGCGGCTGCCCGGCGCTGCGCGGAGCGATGCGCGTTGCGCGGAGCGGCGCGCAGCCCCTCTCCCCGCGGCAGCCGGCCAGCCTCGCCGCCGCTTGCCGAGTCGCGCCGGCGTTTCGCCTCGAAATTCACCCGGCAAAGCCGCCCGTGTCCGTCTCTCCTCCACCGACACCCCACCAACCCCCCACTCCGCCGGCTGCCGCGGCGCCGTGGGGCGCGTTACTTACGCGGGTGGGCGGCGGCGGGGGGGGCCGACTGCGGGGAGTCGAAGGGACGGGGTCGGAGCCCTGATCGTAGCGGGCTCGGCGCGGCCAACGACGGCTGGCAGAACCAAAGAGTTAAAATATAAAACCATAAAATGTTGGTTGAGCTTTTTTTTTTTTTTAAATATTAATGTTCTTATAACGGAAGTTCTTATCAGTGGGTTGCACTGTACTTGGCAAACAAGCCTTTTTACCTTTTAAACAAATAATTCATTAGGTAATTAAATTCAAGTGAGATTACTCTAATTAAATATACACTGCTGTTGAATCATAATTTCTATGTGGCCTAGTTAAAGATGAACGATCTCTTATTCCTGACAAAAAAAAAGAGAAAGCTTTAAAAGAATTCCCTAGTGACTGGAATAATAGATTTATACACCACCGTACAGAGGTCATTTCAAGAAAGAAGAGACACCAAACACAACATAAAGGGACTTTTCATGTCTGGAGATACTAGAATTTCAGGTTTTATTGCTGCGAGTTCTATTAAAAGACTTTGTGGAACCTAGGAGGAAATCAAAATTATCTTTCAGAAGGCGATAAGTTATATAAATATGTGCACAAACAGAAATGTGTCTCTGAAGGCATTAGTTCTGCATAATTTCAGATGAGTAGCTACTAGGCCTCAAAGGAAACAGTGCATCTTGAAATGCTCTGAAGGCTTACATTGGCCAAAATAAGGCAGGACTTCAGCAAAATTAGAAGTAACTTTGTAGCCAACGATGTGCTATATGTCCTGGTTCCCTTTAATAGCATTAGGCGTTCAAACCATAAAGACTAATCTGGAGAGTAGAAGTTCCTGCTCTCTGCTTTGATCTCCTTCCTCTTGGCTGTTTAAAGCTGACAGTTTGGCTGAATGGCATTCACTGCTTTCATTTGTAAGACATGAGTTTCCTAGTGTTCCAGAGCTAGCAGCTACACCTGTACTGTAGGAATTTACATTGCATTGCTCCAGGATGGCATTGATTTGGGACGGGTGAAATACAAACACAAACTAATTAAAAACTGCATAATGCAGCCCTACAGGAACAAGACAGAAAAACAAATAAATACAACTGCAGCTGGCATGGCAATTGTGCCTCTGCCCCCAAGCAACAGTCTGGTGACATAAAATTATAAACCTTAAAAATCTCACGTAATTGCTGTTGATCATTTTGGAGACAAAATGGAAATTATTTTGTTAATTAAGTTCAGACCCATAAAATATTCATAGACAGGAAGACAGACAGACGGACAGATAGATACAGAGAGAGGCAGATGATTCATTCTATAGATTTGTGTGCTTGTTCATATAGGCCTGTGTGCGTGGCTTTAACAATTCATTTGCAAAAGCACTAAGGAAGAGAGCATCTGTGCATTCGCATTGCTATCAGAAATAAATGTAAGTTGCAACTGAGGTGGACTGATAAATTATTAGTAAAAAGTCACCGCCAGGGTATCGGGGGAAAAAAACCAAACAATTTCTCTTAATTTATTTTTCAAAAAGAGAGGAATGACCATAATTTCTTTTTTAAATGCTCTCTCTCTCTGAATAAAATAATCTTTGTAAACGCCTTATTAGCTGTTACCTTGAATACGATCAGACGCTGTAGCTGCTGAGACTTGGATTCCTTCCTGTACTACCTGTGCTGTGGATATATATGTGTGTTCACGTTTAGGGAATCGACCAGATATCCCTGATTGCAACTTTGTGTTTATTTGGACAAACCAAACCATTCGTTTGAACGGTCAGAGGTCTGGAGGCTGCTGTTGCTGTGAGTTAAATTTGCAAAAAGAGAATGAGATTTTTTTTTAACTTTTTATTTTATTTTTTTTCCTTCCCTTTTACCTTTTTTTTTAACAGAAATGTTCCTCGGGATGGGCGTGAAGGGGAGGAGGGGTGCAATCTGGTGTTCCAGAGCTACATCACCTCTCCGCCTATAATTGTTTGACACATGCCCTGTTGTCACAAAGTGGGGTTGTTTCCCAGACCCTGCTGGAAAAAAAAAAAAAAAAAAAAAAAAAAAAAAAAAAAAAAAAGGTGCAAAGTAATAATGAGTGTTTAACAAGGCTCATAAATCAGGGCTGATGAGAAGCGCTCAGGACGGACGCACGGAGGCGACGGGGCCTGGCAGCGGGTCACCAGCGGGAGGACACCAACTCCAAGGTCCTGCGGAGCCGCAGCCCTGCCACCGGCACCACCACCACCGCCACCGGCACCACCACCACCACCCCCACCACCCCCCCCCCAGAAAAAAATAATAAAAAAGCACACGTCGTCGAATGAAACGCGGTCCCGTGCTAAATCAGATATAATACACTTAATGAAAACTCAGTCAACTGATCCAAATAGTCGACAGTCGGTGCATAATTAGAATCTAGGCGAGATATATTAAATTAATGGATTCAGTCCTGCACAGATGTATCATTAAAATGTATAGGATTGATACTTAACACGGTAGAGTTATTTTAAACTTACACATAAAAAAGGCAGAGAGAGAAAAAAAAAAGACAGTGAAACTACGTGCTGAGAACAGTCAGAAAATTAGCAACATACGGATAATCTATTTTTTTGGCACTTTTTTTTTTTCCTTGCACGTTCTTGCCACAGGATAGAAAATTGAAACAGACTATTAACTGAAGAGATCATCTTAAATTTCTTCGTCTATTACCGGTGCGAGCTGAAAATCAAGAGAGGATTTGCAAAAGAAATCGCTACCAGGATGTTTCAAATCAGTCCCAGAATTAAATGAAAACTTTTCTTCCCAAGCCACAAACAAGGCGCTTTAGCGATTAAGCCTCCCTTTCTCTTGGTAGATCTTATTATCAACGCCGCATAAACCCCGAATTTTAGTAAGGGGTCCATACGCGCGTGTATTTGCACGCAGAGACGGCGCACAACTGCCTGTACCTCTGTGGAAATTACACGGGTGAACCGTAGCCTAGTAA
The DNA here is from genome assembly GCF_028500815.1 of Rissa tridactyla. Lineage (NCBI taxonomy): Eukaryota > Metazoa > Chordata > Aves > Charadriiformes > Laridae > Rissa > Rissa tridactyla. Next base: position 68,871,302 of record NC_071467.1, on the reverse strand, counting down.
ATATCTCAACTCCACTCCCAGATTGTGCTCTGCTTAGTATCCTATTCTCCCCATAGTTAGGTGTCTCCTTTCAACATCTCTGTCATCTCCATTTGAAGATATTTTCAGCGGTTTATCACTGCCATCTCCAGCCCTGCACATTTGCAGCAGGTTATCACAATTGCCAGTCCCCCCTGGCTGATGTGTTGCGCTGATTACCATCAGTGCCCTCAGATATTTGGTGCGGATTCCCAGCCCTGCAATATCCACTCTTAGGACATCTGGAGCAGATCAAAATCACTGACTTCATTTTTTTAGTAGAGTCAGTGTCAAAGCTTCACATATCCTCTTCGCAAACATACCCTTTAGTCAATTCCTGCAGAACCAGCCTTTAGTTAAAATTCGGCCAAGCAGCGACCCCTATGTCTGGATTTGCATTTCTTATCGGACCCCTATCTAAACTGATTTGTTAATAATAAAGAGAAAATCTCTTGGCAGTGGATGCATCGCCTTAAGAAACTGGAAGGATCACACTGTCTTAGCAAACTCCTTCTCAAGAAAGGCTCTTTAAGGAGAAGTTTATCTACCCAATGATCTTTGAATTATATGAGCGTGGCCATTTAGGTCGATTTACTTTAAACAGTATACAATTTATTTTAAGCGATTACCTTAGCTATAATCACATTATACCCAGCGCTGCTATATATTTCTCTCCCGCCTGTTTTCAGACGTGCATCCGCTCTCCATCGGGAAGGTGACTCTGCTTTTCACTCTGAGCCCAATCCCTTTTTTTTTTTTCTCTACGTGACTGTTTGTCGTCTTTAAAAACGCTGTTCGGCTAATGAGTTGGCACCGCTTTCCTTTTTGTTAGGTTTTGCCGAAAGTTAAGGAGGCATTCGAGCAACTAAAACACAGATCTCAGAAAAAAAAAAAAAAGAAAAAAGTAAAAAGAAGAGATTTTTTTTCCAATTTATGTTTTAAATTACCTTTAAAAAAAAACAAAAACAAAACCAAAAACACAACAGTATTTTATTCCATATCTCAACAATTTCAAGCTAATTTATGGATAGGGGGGTTGATCACACCAACCTTTTTGACTGTTTAGGTCTTGGGGTTTAGGGCAAGATTTTCCTGGTGCTTCTGGCAGCTGCTGCTGATGTTTGTAATTTTCCGTAGAGTTTCGTTCTTTTCGCACTTTTGTTATTAAGCTCCTGCTATAGGTCTTGTAAGGGGGGAAATAAACCCAGAATCTCCCAGACCTTCACTAAACTGATTTTCAAGCTAAGTAGCTTAGTGTAGCAGCTCTGGTCCCAGCTTACTTGCACAAGGGGGGAAAAAAAATTAAAAAGGGCTTTGAAAGGTTGCCTACTAAAGTGACTTAATAAACCGTCAGAAAAATGGGCAATGTCCAATGCAGGAGCAGGAATCGCGTGGTGAGGGATTGGCATTTACTGATCAGAACTGTGCATAATTACTGGCGTTCGCAGGACCCTGCTCATCCTTGCGCCGGGAACTTTGCAGATGAGAAACAAAGCTCTCCTCCCAATCTTGCAACTTTCCCCGTCCTCGGCGGGTTTCTTCCTTCCTTCCTTCCTTTCTTTCTTCCTTTTCTTTTTTTTTTTTCTTCTTCATATTTTTTGTCCTGTTTCTTTTTGTCCCCTCTCCCTCTCCCCACAAAATCACCGTTGCAGGTAACATGCATTTTGGTTTTTTGGGTTTTGTTTGTTTGTTTTTTGGTTTTGTTTTTTTTTTTTTTTCTCGATTTCCACACAAGGTGAAGAACAGCAAAGTTCGCCCCGAAAAGATGCTGGGCTGATAGAAAAGCAAGCGAAACTTCCCCCCCCCCCCCCGCATTTTTTTTCCCCCTGAACCGATCTGAGAAGGATGGGAGCGGGTGGGGGAGGGGATGGCTCACATTTCTTAAGCCTCCAAGTGGAAACCTTTTCTGGATACACATTCCACTCAGATCTAAAGCGCTAAGAAGATTTCGGCAGCGTCGGTGCCTTATCCCACCTTTATTTACCTGCAGCCCTTGTAATGTGACACTGCCATTCGCAAAACACCGCTGCAATTTCCAAGCCCCGCTCAGCTTTGTTACGGCGGTGCATTTTTGTCTGAGGGTCGCTCGCCTGCTTTGAGGGTGAGATTTTGGAGCGGGGCGGGGGGGGGAGGTGAGGGGAGGAGGGTGGGAATCCTCCTCTCCTTGTGAAACACGGGAAGGGGAAAGCTCCCTGTTTCCAACTGATGGGGGAAGGAAGTTTTAACCAACTCTCCGAGACGGAGCGGGTTCCCCGGAGCGCGGGGAGGGAAGGGCTGGTCGGGGTTAGAGACACCCCGCGGGGGCGTTCGCAGGAAGGGAGGGATCCCCCTCCCCTCCAGCGGCAGCCGGTCCCGGCGGGACCCGCAGTGTCGGGCTGAAGCCGCGGCTCGGAGAGGGGTCTCGAAGCCCCGCGGAGACCTGAGGAGCTGGCTTTCGCCCTGGGCTCGGGAAAAGGAGAGAGACATCCGTGCCCCCCCCCGCCTTCTTCCTCTCCTCCCGCCCCCGCCACACACTTGCATCCCGAAAAGCAGCGGGCCTTCGCCTCCGCCGCCCCCGCCGCGCCGCGCCGTCCCTTGAGGAAGAGCTCGTCGGCCCCGTCCGCCCCTTCAGCACAAAGACGGAGCTCCCGGGCGGCGGGGACGGCGGCAGCGAGGGCCGGGCCGGGCCGCGGGCGGCCGCTCCGCGCTCCTCCGCGCGATCGCTCCCGCTGGGTCCGGCCGAGGGACGGCAGCGCCCGGCCCGGGCCGGCCTGACGCTCCCCGCGCCCAGGGCCGGACTCGTGGGGCAGAGCGGCCCCCCGGCAGTCCCGTCGGGGCTGGGAGGGTCGGGGGCAAGAAACGCCCAGCTCGCCGCCCCCCCCACCCCTCCCCCCCGCTCCCCGTTTTCCCTCAGCGGGGGGGGATGGGAAGGCCCCGGCAGCGGTGGGCAAAGGAAAGTTTTCGGTGGCGGCCGGGCGGTGCGAGGCTGTGCCAGCCCCGGCGGGGTAGGGGAGAGCCCTGCCACGTCGAGGATAACGGGCAACATCGCGGGCAGGTCACAGCGGTGGCGACTCCTCTCCTTCAAGGCGGCCGAGTCCCTCGGTCCCTCGCAGAGGGGTCCTTTGTCTCCCCGCTGCACCTTCCACCCCACTCCAAGGGGACAGAGGAAGAAGAAGGAAAAAAAAGTCCCTTCCTCTAATCATTGCTGTTAATGACGATAATGGCAGCAGCCCGTGTTGGTCCTTTCGCCTCACCACCTCCCCCCGCCCCCCCCACCATGCGTTTCCTTTGGTCCCCGCTGCAATGGGCGGATGGAAGTTTTGACAATCCACCAGTCACTCAGCTTCCCCCTCCCCGCCCCTGCTCGGGGGCGAGGGCTGGGGGTCTTCTGTGCCCTTCGGCATACATGTCGCCACTGTTGATTTGCAGGATTATTTATTGCTAATATTACGAGAACCGTCGCAATGCCTCTGATAATTGTCCCTGAGTGTCAATCGGTCGGCAGGGCATGAGGAGGAGAAAGGGCAGGGGGGAACGGGGGCGACGGGAAGAGATCGCTGCAGGTCTTTTTTTTTTAACTAAAGATTTTTTTCTGGGGAGAACTGCTAGGAGCCTTGTGACTTTCAGCAAAGTTGTGTGTGTGTGTGGCGTTTGTGGGTTACTATAGATAGACCGCATTTATTTATTTATTTATTTATATGCCTTCCTTTTTTTTTTTTTTTTTAGTGGTAAATTGTTACAAGTCGCCTGGCTGCAAAGCCCCCTTTCCCTCTCACGGCCACTCTCGTTTGTTCCTGAGTCCAACGACGACAAGGGGGACTCAATGTTAAAGGTGGAAAAAAAACAGCAACACAGTTGTTTTTGTTAAAAGGGGACACACTAAGGCTGCGAAACAGCAAAACCCCAATGTTGGACAGCTGTAAAATCGTGTAGACAGGTTGTCATACAGCAGTGGGGGCTTTTCTGAAAGGAGCCCATTGCTAAACATTAAATACACACACACACAGCAGAGCAGAGCAGCTGCGCGGACACACGCACACACACACACGCACACGCAGGCACGGAGGAAAACGGCCCGGGCTGGGCTGCGCACCACGTGCTGCACCGAGGGGGGCGAAGGGGGGGCGATGGAGCGGGGGGGGCGAGTGCGGGGCGGCGCTTGCGGCTCAAGTGGGTGCCAATCAAAACATCAACTTCAAATTGTATCTGAAAGATCAGCCTAGGACCTAAGGGCAGACACATCAGTTGGAGCTCAATTGTTGATCAGATCACATCTAAGGGATTTAGGAGCACAGAAGAGCCGAGATTTGAGGAAAGACACCCCACTGAATCCTTCCACACTCCTCCTCCTCCATACCTAGGTTGCAATATATCTCTTGCCAGAAAGAAATCAGAACGAAAAAAGAAAATTATCGGCTCGATTTCTGTTCTCTCGCCCTGCCTGACTCCAGTAAAGAGAGAGGGGGGGAAGAAAAAAAGAGAGAGAGAGAAAGAAAGAGAGATCCAGAGAAGCCCGGGTTTGTTCCGCTCCCCTCCCCGGCTGTTCAGGCTCCCTCCTCCCCCTTCTTTTTTTTTTTTTTTTTGGTATAATTCCTTCCCCCCCACCCCCTTTTTTTTTTTTTTTTTTTAATATTTCTGCCGCTTCTGCTGCCGCCGCCGCCGCCAGTGCTGCCGCCGCCGCCGCCGTGCCCGCGCCCCGGAGATGTCCTTCCCCCAGCTGGGCTACCCGCAGTATCTCAGCGCCAGCCAGGCGGTGTACGGGAGCGACCGGCCCGGGGTGCTGGCCGCCGCCGCCGCAGCCGCCGCCGCAGCCGCCGCCGCTTCGGGCCGGCCGGCGGGCGCCGAGCTGGGCAGCGGCTCGGCCGCTGTCACCTCGGTGCTGGGCATGTACGCCAGCCCCTACAGTGCCCCCAACTACAGCGCCTTCCTGCCCTACACCGCCGACCTCGGCCTCTTCTCCCAAATGGTGAGTGAGCGCCGGGATGTCCCCCCTCCGCCCCCGCGGCGGGAGGCAGGGGGAGACGGGGGTAGGGGCGGGCGGGGGTCGCGGAACCGAGCGCGGGGGGCGGCGGTGGTCGTTCCCGCCCGGAGCGGGGTCCGGTGCGGAGCAGGGAGCGTGTGTGTGTGTGTGTTTGCCGGCGGGTCTGGCAGGGAGAGCACGGCCGGGGCCCGGGGGCGGCGGGATCCGTCTGCAGGAGCAGTCCCCCATCCGCCCTCGTCGCTCCAGCTGGGCAAAACTCCTCCGAGTTTTCCTTCTTGGAAAGGTGGAAGGGCTGAGCAGGGCTCCTGCCTCCGTCTTGTCGGCTTTCCCTAGCAACTCGGCTTTTTTTTTTTTTTTTCCTTGTTGTTATTGGTGGTGTTGTTGACGGGGTGATATTGTCGGTCCTTGTGGTTGCAATTGGCTTTCCAGCGCGCTCTTCTTTCCGCCCCGTTCTTTTCTTTGCTGCCGAGCTAGAAACAGGTTCCGTCCGAAAGGCCAAAGTGCGGTGTCGGTGGCCGGTACGCCAGTCTATTTCCAGACATTTTCCTTGAGCCTTAAAAATGGCCCGTTGCGTTCCCTGAACTTTTCATACTCAGATTATGGCGAGTATCATAGATCGGATTTGCATCAAGCGAAGGAGGGCATCTACATCCCATTATATTCATCGGAGCAGAAAGGCATATTGGCGTTAACTCTAAAACAAATTGCCGTCACTCAGATTGTCCTCGGATCCTTCCTTCCCCCCCCCCCCCATTTCTTTAGAATGTACTAGTGAGAAAGTGAAACATCTTTTTTTTTAACTAGCTGGTTTTATCTCCGGTGTCGTTGAAACATTTTCGTTCCTAGTATCTCCAAATTTATCGGCGGCGGTACGCACAGGTTCCACTTAATTTCTAAATGCCCCTCTTTTCTCTTTCCCGAAACATAGAAGTGTGAATATTGATAACTGGGTGCGTGCAAGGCGTAACTTTTGAGGGTTTTTAATACATATGTGTAGGCAAGTAGCTAGATACGGTGTTGAGCCAGGGTCAGCATCTGAAAACAGATCATTTTGTGCTGCAAATATTTCCTGCGAAGGCATTTTTAACAGCATGCTTTTCCTACTTTTTTTTTTAACCTTGATTTTGGAAATGCAGTAAAAGTTGAGACAGAAGCAATGAGTGATTTACAAGTGGCTTCTTCAAAAGAATTCCCATCAGAGATTACATAAAAAAATATAATTTCAGCAACAATAACAAAAGACAGCGGAATAAAGGGAGTGCAGAAAAGCCTTCTCTGTAACACATTACAAAAATTACATCGGGCTTCTCTTTGTGTGTAAGCGTTGTCTCTGAAATTAAAATACATGTTCCTTTTTAACTGTCTGACAAAGTTAGATTAGTTTCCTCGCGGACATTTTCGAAGAGGTTCATTTTTAAGGCTGACAGAAATTTCGCAAGAGTAATACTAAGAATGTATTTCTGGACTAGGAAAAAAAAGCTCGAGATTGTAATAGAAGCAAGAAAAAAAGAAAACGGCTTTAAACGTTAGTTATATAGGAACAGTTCCCTTTCCTACTCGCAAAGTATCCTGGTGTTTTACTACAGTGATTTACCATGACGGTGATATTTTGAAAGAAATTCTAAAATTCTGAGCACTTATAAATCACGAGCTAAAATAATAAGTTAATATCTGGACAATTTGCGGTAATAATGAGGCCTAATGAGGTTGCTAGAAAGATAAAATGTTATTTACCAAAACACCTGATGGGATAATTTGACTTGCTGTGTTTTACTACTGATGATAAAAAGAATATTGATTGCAAATAAATCACCGTCTCTAAACGCTTGTAAACAATTTGTGTTTGCTCTGCCCAGATCAAAGTAAAACTTATGAGATAAAGTGTCTGCATATCCATACTCTACAATGCGTGGGTCAGTTTTAATTCCAGAGTTTAAAGGCGCTTCTAACAGTTAGAAGTTAATGTTTTACACCAGAATCTTAGTGTATGATTTGGGGGATGAAAGAGGCGGGGAGGGGGGGGAGTTGGCTTGTGTGTGGAAAATCTCTTACATTATAAGTGTCTTCGTACTGAAGTTGTGCATTCATCTCCCCAGTCTCCTCTCACGCCAACTCCTTTTAAAGGCAGATCTGGGGCCAAAGACGAATGCTCTGTGTGCATTTGTAATATCCTCCTGGATATTTTGCAGATAAATGCGGCGTTGTGCGCAGGCATGCGTTTGTAACTGTGCTGTAGTACCTGCTTTCTCTGCCTGATAATTTCGAGGGCACAATAAATTGTCTCGCCTGGGCGAATGCGAAGTTGCTGCATTTCCAGCGTTTGATTTGAGTTGGTTTGCGGAGAAAATACGCATGATGTCTGTCAGAGCCCAGCTTAGCCCCTCTCTTTTCCTTTCCCTGCAAGAAGGGGGGGGGAATCATTTGGGAATACCTCTGTCTGATCTAAACGTGAAGTGCCTGGAGCGGGGAGGGCCGAATTTGCCCGTGAAGACCCTTTGCACCGCTCAAAGGCGTATTCCGGCTCCCGGAGTAGCCTATTCAGGTCTGTTAGAGACGCTAACGAGATAATTGATGTGCTTTTTCCTCTCCGCTTGTCTGAATGTGTTGCAGGGCTCCCAGTACGAGCTGAAAGATAATCCGGGTGTCCACCCTGCTACCTTTGCTGCCCACACTGCCCCCGGCTATTATCCCTACGGACAGTTCCAGTACGGGGACCCAGGGCGGCCCAAAAACGCCACCCGGGAGAGCACCAGCACCCTCAAGGCCTGGCTCAACGAGCACCGCAAGAACCCCTACCCCACCAAGGGCGAGAAGATCATGCTGGCCATCATCACCAAGATGACTCTCACCCAGGTCTCCACCTGGTTCGCCAACGCCCGCCGGCGACTCAAGAAGGAGAACAAGGTGACCTGGGGCTCCAGGAGTAAGGATCAAGAAGATGCGAACCTCTTCGGGAGTGACAATGAGGGGGACCCCGAGAAGAACGAAGACGACGAGGAAATCGACCTGGAGAGCATAGACATAGATAAAATCGACGAGAACGATGGGGAGCAGAGCAACGAGGAAGAGGAGGAGAAGCCCGAGCTCCTGAGACAAAGCAGCGAAGAGGAGCACTTGGAAAAGGAGAAGGATTTGGCGCTGTCAGGGTCTGAAGGGATGAAACCCAAAGACACGCTGGCCATGGTGAAGGAGGCCTCTGACAACAGCACGCGAATCATCAGTCCCGGGGGACAGAACAATTTACAGATGCCATCTCACAGCAAACCCAAGATTTGGTCTTTGGCAGAGACGGCAACCAGTCCCGATGGGGCCCTGAAATCTTCTCCCCCTCCGCCCCCTCCTCCCCAAGCTAACCACACTTCTCCACAGATACAGCACCCCGCTTTTCTCCCTAGCCATGGACTCTACACATGCCAGATTGGCAAATTTCACAACTGGACAAATGGGGCTTTCCTTGCTCAGAGTTCCCTACTCAATGTGAGGTCCTTTTTGGGAGTAAATCACCACCACGCTGCTCATCACAATCACCACCTCCAGGCCCAGCAACAACCTTCTGTTTTAACAGCAACCCTGGGAGCCCTAAGCAGTGAAAAACCTTCAGAGAGGACCAGTCCCAAACACATAGGTAATGCATGCACCAGGCATCCACCTCCCCCCTCCCCCCCCAACACATGCACATGAACTTCTCCTTGAGCAATGGTGTCAGACTCAGTCCTGGTGTAACTGATTGCCTTTAACGGAGTTACAGATTACCCTAGCATTGATTTTTTTATTATTATTATTATTTTTTTTCCTGGAGCATGTTGATTGCATACATTAAGCCCATTTCATGTGGGCTATTACATGCTCACCGTATACGCCCATCAAATAAGATGAGAATGCAGGAATAGTGCTGTGAAACATATTCTTTGAGTTTTGCTTTCCTTCCCGACCCTCATCTCCCAATAATTTCAATGACAGTCAAAAATGTGGCAAGAAAAGCTTGCAATACTCCTTTATTTAAACATTGAAAGTAGAGAATAGTGCCGTACGCACACATATACACCTACACACGTCTGAACAAGAGGGTGAGAGGGAGGTGTGTTCTCTGTACACTGTCCAGATTTTTATTGTTGTTATTCTAAAATGGTTCTCCTGGTTTTGTTTTGTTTTTATTTTCTTTTTTTTTCTTCTGTCTCTTCCTAGAAAGAGAAAATGTACCAAGAACCGAATCCCCACCTCAGCCACTAAAATCGCCCTTCCAGCCTGTCCGTGACAAGTGAGTTTGTTTGTTTGTTTTCACTGCAGGAATGTTACTTATGTGAAACAGAGCGTTTGAATAATAAAGACTAATTATAACACCTAATCATCACCATAATAATACATACAGACAACAAGAAAAACACAGAAGTTGCTGTAATCTTTTCAAAGTTAGGCTAAATTGCAATTGTACATAGCCAGCCTGTAACTTTTATGAAACTTAACAGACCTCAAAGATCTTGCGTTAATTACACCAGTGACAATGATTTCTGTGCAACTAACTAATACTAGGATGCTATAGCAATAGACAGGCCATTATAGGAAAGGATTCTTTTTTTTTTTACTGAAAGATTGTTACGTCTTTTTTTTTTCCTTCCTCCCTTCCCCCCTGCAGCTCTTTGGCTCAGCAAGAGGGAACACCGAGAATTTTAACAGCTCTCCCTTCTGCTTGATTAAATGGTTTGGTGAAAAATATTACAGAGACTGGTATTAAGGACAGAAAAAAAAAAAAAAGGAAACGATATAAACGACTCCCATCAATCTCTTTTTGCAATAAGGTGGTGCAAATCCATAAAAGCGATTACACAAATCTGTAGATGGATCCCCTTCTTCATTGTACCATTTCAGATCGTGTTATTCTAACCATTCTTGGATTATTTGTTTGGTAAATGTTTCCCATGTGTTTGTGTTTTTTCTGTATATAGAGTGATTTCAGATTGTAAATAGCGCGTCAGCAAAACTTGTCTAAATCATATATTTTTGTCTAATAAACTAAATGAAATTATGAGCTCTCTTCAGGTATGTATTCTGTTGCTGCAGATCTTATACATATATTACAAATCTATTCAAACATTTATAATTTGTTTTCTACAAAGTCAAGTCTCTTTGCCTTTGGGTAACTGAAACTTAAAATACCAGGTCCGAGCTTTTAATGAGACTTGTAGCTATTTTGTCGAAAACAAGCTGCGAGCTTCCCTTTTCATACAAGTAAATTTACGAAGCTGAGTGAAGCTGGTTCTTGACCAGTAAAATTAAAGTTATTTTTTCAGTTGTGATGAATCAGATGTGTTCTGTAGTATCCATTTTCCAAACACAAATGGATCTGACTTCCACTTACGTTATAAAATACATTCTTGAAAATGAAAGGGACAAGTTTTCTCACAGTTCCCTAGTGTATAACTTTGCTGTCCAAACCGATTCCTAAACTGGATCAAGAGCCGAAAAAAAATAATAGATTAGGAAACAGAATTATTTGTAACGATTTACGCTTTGAATAAACACAGAGGAAATATGACTGTGAAAGTTTTTTCCCTGTGAGATTTAGCACTGTTTTAGCAGAAAAAAAAAAAAAAAACAAACCAAAACATGGCAGCCCTTGCACTTCCCAGAAGAAAGTTCTGCGATTCCGATCTGTTGGTTAAATAGAGAGAGAGACAATCTATCGGTTTATAAAGGCATTAATCTTCCAAAGACGGTCCGTTAAAATGTGTAATATTTTGAGTGTTTACCTCTTTTTTTCTCCTAAATGAGAACACTAAATGAGCATTGAGGTGCTAATAAGATACCAGATGGTTGTTGATGGTGGAAAATGGAAAGAAGCAGCTGGGAAAGTCATTAAGAAATAATGTGGTGACGCCCTATCCAAACTGAACCAACCTCAAACATGGACTTGTCGGAAACAAGATGAGATTTTAAAATAAAATATTAATAAAATTCTTGTCAGAGATCAGAACATTGATCTTGATTCAGCTGCAAAATCATCGCGAGCAAAGAGGGCTATCGGTAAAGTATCGCTCAGAGAACTGTTGTCGGAGCAGTGCAGGCGGCCAGGCTTCTACTTTTGGGGTTTTTCAGATGGAGGAGAGAAACAGATGAGACGAAATAGGTTTTGCGCAGGATACCTGAAGGGCTGTCTCTGAAAAGAGACTCATTCTGACACCCTGCGGCTCCCAGCACAGTATCGATTAGTTTGCTTTCTGGCCTCTGGTTGTTTTGTTTTTTCCTAAATCGCAGGCAGTCCCGCGTTGGTAACGCTTCCAACAAAAGAGCGAATTACAGTTTTAACCAAACCATAATCACTTTTATTTCAGTGAGGAAAAGAGAGAGGGGAAAAAACGTCTTCAAACTAAAAATAAATGGAAGAAAATAGACTTTACGCCTGTAAAACCAAGCGGTCCGTCAGACCAGTGTAAATCTGATGGAATCGCTTGCTCTTTCCTACCAATTCCAAGGAAATCGCTGCCGCCCCTCACTGGTTGCCTCTCGCCCCCTTCCCCCCGAGGGCCGGTTCCCAAACCCCTCGGGGGCGGCGCGTTGCGGGGAGCCGGGCACCGCTCCTCCGTGGGAGGGACGGCGGCGTGGAAAAAATCGCGCAGCGATGCCCTGCGAGGCGGAGGGAAGGCGGCGGTGCCAAACTGGTTCGGGAGGAGAGGAGGGGAGCCGGGGAGTCACTTTGCGGCGTATTAACCTCAGAGGGGACTTGAACTGTGGCGAGCAAAGGAGCGGGACTGCGCGCCCGCGACTCCCCGAGTGGGTAGGCGCTGAGCCGGGATGAGCGGAGCCGAGCGGAGCCGAGAGGGGCCGAGCGGTTCCGAGCGGAGCCGAGCGGTTCCGAAAGGAGCCGAGCGGACCCGGCTTTGGGCAGGCTCGCAGCGCCCTCTGTGGGCGGCGGGCGGCGCCGTCCCCTCGCCCGGCGCGGCGGCGGTGCCAGCCCCGCAGCGCTGCTCCGGCGGGGTGAGGGGGGTGGAGGGGGGCTGGTGGTGGTGGTGGTGTGTGTGTGGGGTGAGGCTACCCGCCTTTAATTCACACAGAAAGCCAGCGACATCCTCCGGAGTGTGCTTCCAGTTTTGATTATCCTCCGGAGAGTGATAATTCCTACTAGTTATCCGGCTGGCAGTTTTCCGCCTGTGGAAGCCTCGGCATCTCTAGAGCAGGCTCTGCTGCAAAACTTGATTTCTTTTTTCTTGTTTTTTTTCTGCTTGTTTGAATTTCCCACCCTCCCTTTACCCCCAACAACGCCAACAGTCGTGATGCTCCCCTTCCCATCCAGCCGAGGGGGGGATGTGAACGAAGCCCCGCGGGGCCAGCACCGTCAACCCCTTTCCCCACCGCTCCCGGAGCGTTTGCCGGAGACGGGACGAAGCACCCGGCTTCCAGCCTCCCCCCTCGCCTGGGGAAGGCGGGGGGCGGCCCGGGGGGAGGAGCGGCGCCCGGGGCCGCGGGCTGCCGGCTCGGACGGAGGATGCTCGAGCCCCTTCCAAAGTTTCTGTGCAGGAGGGCGAGTGGCTTCCCCTTGGAAAAGGGAAAGCCCCACAGCAGTAAGGCCAGCTGCGAAGCGCCGGGTTGTTCCAAGAGAGAAAAGCTCTCGCGTGGGTGCGTGCCCAGCAGCCCCCGAGGGCTGCTGCCTTTAGCCTAGCTGTCACCTGAAGGAGAGAGATAATTTGGTTTTGTTTCCCCGCCGCTGGCCGCACCGAGGTGGCCATTTCTCGTGGAAGGAAGTTTCAGCGGGAGCGGAGGCGGGCGGGCGGGCGGGCGGCCACCGCATTTAGGGCTGGGAGCCCCCGGAGGCTGCCGGTGGCCGCGGGGTGCGGTGCGGTGCGGTGCGGGGCCGGGCGGGATGATGCCACGCACCGCCCCCCCGGCCAGTTTAGAGAAAGAGCGGGGGCTCCATATTTCCTAGGTTTCGCCTGTCACGTGAGCCGTGCTAGGAATGATCGTTTACGTCACCCTGGCAGGAAAATAATTTGTAGTTTTTCTGTCATATTTTCCGTTTTCATTGAGATCCACCCTGGCAGATGTATACCAGCAAATACCACAGGGCAGGGAGAATAATAAAGGAGAAGCTTAAGCTAAACGATTTGCCTTAATTGGGAATGCTTCGAGCTGATAAGAGTAAATTGGAAAGTCCTAGTTTCCTAATTTTTTTTTTTTTTTTAAACGATGACGGGACCCGAACCTGATAAAGTCAATAGGCAAATTTGCATTGAATAGGATGGGAGGTACCTGGAGTAATACTTCTTTGAGAACAACAACCGAGCGCCAAAATACATTTTCTTGCTATTTAACAGGGTGGCAGAAAACATTTTTCATACACGTTTGCATAATCTTCTGTCCTTCCCCAGTAAAAATTGTCTTGTTTCTGTTATTATTTACTTAGCGTTACCAGAAGAATGGCAGAAATCTGTGAAGAAAAGTTGCTACAATCTCGACTTCAGCAAACTCGAAATTATCAGTTTGCCAGAGCACACTAAAAGCAAACGGCAGCTTTAGCGGGGGATTTAGCTTTGTCACAGAGACGTAGTTATGAAACGTGCTCATTGCTATGCATGCCTCATTTTTTATTCTTTTTCTATTTTATTCTGAAAAAAATGAAGTCTATTTTTAACTAGAGGGGGAAAAAAAAAAGCTTGGAGAAAGGGAACGAGTGGAGAAAGGGTGCGTGTACCCGAACTGGCTCGCTCCTGCGATTCCTATCGTTCCCGGCTCCTGTCATCCCTTTTTCGCTGCTTTGCTGGAGTTTTTGACGGGCTCGCTCCGACGCTGGAGCCGCCCAGAGGACGGGCAGCCGCCGCCACCGGCCGGACCCGCGACGGGGGCGGCTCCGGGCCGCGGATGTACCCCCTCACCCCCCTCACCCCCCGGGATCCCCGCACCGGGGGGGTAGAGCGGGGCTCCTTGCATCTCCCGGTAACTTTCATTGTGCGACCATGTTTTCCAACACACACACACACCCCCCCACCCACACCAACCTTCTTTTTTTTTTTTTTTCCCATGGGCGCCGATCAATTATTCACAAGCGCATTTATCTCCCCCTGCAATATGGAGGATTCATATTCATATCTCTGTTTTAGTGGCCTGACACTGATTAATGTAGCGCGCGCCGCGGCGGCGGGCGAGCGCGGCCCCGCTCGATGAATCATGCGCTATAAAGTTTCCGTCGTCCTTGTAGACGAGACCATTTACAAAGAGCGGCGGCGGCGGCAGACGAGGGCTCCTCGCCGCTGCTGGCCACCGGCCCCTTCTTTAACCGGCGACCGATGGCCGGAGCCGGGGGACGACGACGATTACAATGCGGGTCCGCCACTAGTTCCGCCCGGCGGGACTCCAGCGGAGGCGGCTCCCCCAGCCCCGGCCGCGCACCCGCCGCCCGGTGCCGGGGAAGGGGCTGCCGCGGCCCTGCGTCCCCATCCCGTCTCTCCCCACGCCGGTCAGGCAGAGGCGGGAAAGGCCGCGCTGGGCCGCCTCGCCTCGGAGGAGTGGCGGGGTGCCCGGCTCCCGCCACGTCGGGTGGGCACCCTGGGGCAGGGAAGGGGCTCGGGGTGAGCCGGGCTCGGCCCTGTCCGCCCTAAGGGGACCGGCCCTTGAGGCGGTGCGGCTGGGGAGGGAAGGTGTTACAGGGTGCTTCCATTGCCTGGCCAGCTCTGATGTTGTTTTTTTTATTTATTTTTATTTTATTTTTTTTTTTAATTCCCAAATGCCCTTAAAAGGCGAGGTGTAAAGAATGGCTGGAGCTGGCAGCAGCGTGCTGGGCAGGCACACAGGCAGCGCAGGGGAAGGGCCCATGAGCAATGAGTGCTCAGCCAAAGGCAGCCTCAACCCAGGGGCCCCGGCCCACATCCTCCTTCCCCTTGCCCCGGGCTCAGTTCGGGGATGAAGCCCCCCTGCCATCTCGGGAAGCGTCCCACACTCAGCACTGCCTGCTTCCCTGCAGGCCTGCTGGCACATGGAGGGGAGCCCCGGCACCGCAGGCCCCAAAACCCATCTGACCGCTGTGGCTCTGGTGCCCATGGCCTAAACTGGCCAGGGAAGGTCCCCCACTAGCCCACAGGGGTGGATGTGGAACCACGTCATGCAGGACCCACCGGTCCCACTCCGTCCCCCTCCACCAGGAAGGGCCACAGAGGTGGCCGGCAGGGCTGGAGCCCACCGCCGTCTTCGTGGGGGCTGTGGCGGGCAAGGAGGGACATGGGGCCCGATTCCAGGCTTCGAGCCGCCAAGTTTTACGTTTCAGCAGTAAATCTTACCTGGGACTCACAAATCAAGTAAAACACTGGAACATGTAATAAACATGGCCTGCGTGGCGTGTTTGCCAGTGAAAAGTTACATAAACGGCTCCCGGCGAGGTTGGTGTTCCCCATTGTGCGGTGCCCCCATGCCGTGCCGTTCATAGCTTGCCTGTAAAACCAGCCATGTGGACAGGAATCGCTGGAAGTACCAGGAGACTGAAAACCCCATAGAAATAGGTATTCAAAATTTAAGACTTCGAAAATATGAGCTCTTAAAACTAAACAATGTACTTCTGTGAGGAATTAATTTACTCGGGTCCCGTCACCGTTATTAATATTAGTTTTGGCTTCTCTTTTGTGTATATGAAGAGAATACTTGCATGGGTGTTTGTAAAAAAAGTGGGAAAAAATATGTCTTTTATCTGTTTTTTACTCACTTTAATTAGCATTACAGACATCCTTCACATCTGATAGCCAAACTTGTTTTCCAACGTGTTCCTCCGGATTCAAGCTAATGTGAAAATGCAAACGTGGGGCGCACACCGAGTCCCGGTAGTGCCTCTCCTGAAAGAATAGAAAGCACTGGCGTAAACTCCGTGCAGAATTAAAGGCGAGTTTAAAAAGTAACATTTATTTTTATTCCAGATTTATGGCTGACCCGTAGATAATTAAAGGTTTTATTTTGAGCTGTTGGCCCCACACAATACATTGTCCTTTGTTGCTGTGCAAGTAGCGCTTTCCCTGTGCTGCCTACGGTTCAAAAACAATGAAGCAATCCATTTATTTTGTTGGTCAATTGTAGCACAAAGTGAGGTGGTCAGTGTGGAAAGTTTATCACTGTCTTGTCCCTTTGGAGGAGGCAGAGCATTCACACACCCTCTGCCCCAGTACACAAATGTCAGTCTTTTTGCAGGCTGCTGTTTTCCTTTTGAAGATGCCGATGGTGTCTCTGATCCACTAATCCATTTATCCAGTTTCATGAGTGCATTGGCTGAATACGCTCACAATAGCTGTGCCCAGCTGGAAACAAGAAGTCAGTGAGTGCAGCCGGCACACCCACCAATGCCTGACACCATTCTCGGACGAGCCTCGAGTGCTTGTCTCAAAAAAACCCCCCTCATTCCATCCCATCCCAACCCAAAACAAAACCCCTGGAGCCCCCAACCTGCCGCGATGTGCCCAGCGCTGTGATCCTCCCCTCTTTGAGAACACAAGTATTTTTAGCACCATCTATAGCGGGCTACAGGGTTGTATTATTTTCACGATATTCGGCTGTCTCAATGAGGGTTGAAGCACGCTTGTGGAAAAAAATAAATGCCTCCCAGACTCGGCAAACAAGCACACATTAAAGAAACTGGTCAGTTGCTGCCAAGGGGGAGGGGGCACGGGAGAGGCAGCGGGCAACGGGCTCCCGTTTGTGTTCGGTGCCGTGCCGTTACTTGCCAGCTTTTTACTGCATTTTAAATGTATGTTTAATTACCAGTGTTATTGGTAATAACAGAATGTTTGAAAATATTAAATACATTTGTGAGCTTGTGTGAAAAAGAAGTTAAAAGGTGTTCGGTGCACAGAATGTTAAAAAGATCTCACAATGAAGTGATTAACATTTTTATGAATAAAATTAATCACGCATTAACTCTGCAGCTCAATACATCTGAATGCCAAATGTTGCACAGCAGCCCTTTCCCCTAAACCCAAGAATTTTGGATGCAGTATTGACCCACATCAAACACTCGCCTATTAGTAATGGCAGTGTAGTTATGAGAAGATATTTTAATAATGTACATTTACATTTGAGGCAAGCAAATAAAAGGGAGAAAATAAATTGGGGGTATTTTGTCAGGATTTGTGAGGACTGGTAGGCACATAAAATGCATTAGGAAGCAGTCAATAGGGGCAACTGTTCAGAGAAAAAAGAAGTTTATGTGGCGCTCACGGAGGCAAACAGCAAAGTCACCATAGTAAACAGATTCCAGTGGATTGCGCTTAGCTCTCCTTGGCTCTTATTAGCGCGCTCATTGTTCTGGGCAAAGCTTATTAGGTTTTAAGATGGGAGCTTGCCATTATTAAAATTTCCACTGTGTCAGATAATAAAATGTGATCTCTCTCTCTTTCTGTCTCTCTCTCTCCCTTTCCTCTCTCTGTGTGTGTATATGTGTGCGCGCGCGCGCGCGTGTGTGTGTGTTTTCTAATCTCTTGCCACTGTGGTTTTGGGATTATTCCAGCAGGCTGTACAAAGGGAAGCAAAGGCATCTGAAGTGTCACTCTACAGCTGTGGCAAAGTAACAGAATTTCCATTTTGTTGATGCTCCCAGCACATGTGTGCAGCAGAAGGTGATATCAAAGGAGCCGTTCTTCCTCAGTTCTGCACATTATTTTTCACTGCTGTGGCGAATCTCTCTGAGCTCCGTGAACCAATAAAACAACGGTCCCTGTTTGAGTTGATATATTAATATTTACTGAGGATTTGCAAGGTCGGGGCTAAATGTCAGCAGATTGCTGGGGCAGTACTGTGGGGAATAATTAAACAAATCTCACAGCAGTTCAGCCTCCTAACATCTTTATTAATCTTTTTTTTTTTTTTTTTTTCTCCTTTCCTGAAACAGTACACTGTAATACTGCTTTTTCAACCTTACTGAAGATTTGGGAGAAGTTTAATAATAAAATCCTGGATTGGAAGTATTTGTTTTTGACAGTTTCTTGGCCCACTCGCCTGCAGATGTTAGTTAGTTGTGAAGGCTATGATGTGTGAATTATCACCAAGCTGCTGGGATTCTCACCTGCCTCTCCATCGAATTCATCTTGACCAGTCTGCCAGGCACAATAATATTGCTGCTGTAAACGGAGACCCAAATTGGCTTCATTAAGTAGTGGGTCCGCTTCTCTAAGAGAAGAAACTGGAGGACCCCAATTCAGTATGCATGTCTCCCGTAACGTGATTATAGTATGCACTTTAGTACAACTTAGACAATTCTCTTTAATAAGCTTCATAATTAGTGTTGGGATGCCTCATTACAAGTCATTGCCGGTAGCAGTCCTAGGCCAAACAGCCCTTCTCAATCTGATTTATTTTATTTTTTTTTTTTTTTTATCAGGCAGCAGGAGCTGTCTAGAGCTTTTTGTTTGTATAATGGGGACTTGCATTAAGCCCCCAGTGTAAAAATACCACAAGGAAATTAATTGCTTCTGTGCAGATTCACCACAGATGTGTCCTGTTATGGGGAATGGTATATTTCTGACATTGCTACACTGCAGTGTGCTGCGAGGAAAAAAAAAAAAAGGTCTGGAAAAGCTACAAATGCAAACATATTAGCATCCATATAGATTCCTTATGTTGTAACTGAAAACAAGGAGATTTTTAAAGTGTGTCAGAGCCTTCAAGCCTTTTTCAAAATAAAGTGGATTTTTTTTTCTGATTTTTTTTCTTTTAAAAATACTCAAAACCCGCTAATAAAATACACATGGCCACATATTCTGTTTGGTACTGGCTGATAAATGTGCTACTTAAAATAACACACACGAGGAGTGCGGTGACTCAACGCAATAAGAAGGCTGACACACAAAGCCGCCCTCAAGGTCAGTGGTTTGTTATCTATCACTGTTGGTCAGGTTGTGAATCACAGCTGCAAGTTTCAGCAAGTTAAGGGGAGGAGGAGCATTTAGAGTGCTTGCCCTGTGGAAAAGAAAAGCTGAGCTGGTGGTTTGTTAGCCGCGTCTGAACATCACCCTGCAGCTTCTGGGTAATGCCCATTCCCCTGTCACTAAAGCAAAGCTGGAAAGCGCCTTGATCCAGATACGAGCGCTTTGATTTCCTTGTTAGAATTCAGGTGGAAGGGTTTAGGGTTAGCAAGTCCACCACTGCAGAGCCTTGTAGCACTGCCCTCTCGTTATTTGTATCGATTTCTTTCATCTCAATCCTTGTAAACTTCGGTTTTGACTTTGGGCTGATCCCTCTGATACAGTTGCATTTGCCTGGTGACATCACTATTGATAATCGAATATTAACAATTCACCTCACAACAGTTACAGGGATGAAGACCTGTTTAGAATAATATAATGTGGGAGCTGCGGTATTAGAAATAACTGTTTGCATTCTTCATGTGTGATTGCGAAGGGGACTCCTCCATCTGTTAATTCTAGGTGTTGCAAAATGAGAAAAAAACCAAAACAAGCCAACAAGCATCTTCTCTACTGAATTTCAGGATGTTGCCTCTCTGATAACGATATAGCAGCAGAAGTAATAGTAGTGAACCTCCCAGATGAGATTTTCTAAGTATATGCAACATATAAAATTCATGGGCAAGTGAAATTTCTGTATTCAGGCCCCCTGAATTTACATACAGGAAGCGCTTCACAGGCCTTAAAAAATGTATCCGATAAGCTCGATTTCAAGAAAATCCATACATAACTGCAAGCAAGAGTGGGAACGTGTAAGCTATGTAAACAGATCAGATCAGGGTTCAGTTTTACTACACTGCACCTCATAGGATCTTTTACCAGCTGTTTCAGAGCAAAGGGCAAGATAAACTGCATAGATTACTACACAAAGTCTTGTTTTTTAAATAAGTTGAGGGGGTTTTTTTCCTCTTTTTTTGTTTTCTCATCCTTCAGCTTTTGCTTCTGCTACAATAGTAACATTTTGCTCGAATATATGCATTTTACTTTTTTTTTAGGCTATCAAAGAGCAAACAGCTCAGACTCAGAGTCCCTGGGGAAGTGATTATTATTTTTCTGTGCCTTGCAATAGCTGTACCTGGAATCCTCTTAAAAATGTCTCTGTATAACATGGAAGAGAGCCCCTTTCCTAGAACAGGTGAAATTGTACTAGATGAGATCTGCACGGAACGTAACAAAGAAACACTACCTCTGTGAGACCAGCGTAGGACAGAAACACAGAGGTAGAGAAGTGTTTTCCCCAAGTTACCTGCTTTGTGTATGGCAGAAATGAGAATCTGAGAATTAGGGTTTTCGCTGGACCGAGACTCGGGTGTAACAGGATGTTTCAAAGATTCCCGGTGACTGCAGGTGAGTGGTGGAGCCAGAACTGGTGCCGTTAAACTGCATCCACAGCCTCGTAATATATTCACCACACTGTCACCAACTCCCGTGGTGCCACTGGAAACATTTTGACTCTCGTATCTGAATTTACACACTGAAGTTCATACTTAGTTACGTCAGTGAAAGCTATCTGATATTTACAAATTGTGGTTATTCTCGCTGGAGTCATCAAGGTGGCTTGCCCTAGAATGGGTTACAATTATAAGGAAGGCCTTAAAATCAAGGGATTTTTTTCTTTTATTTTAAGTTAAAAAAATATTTTTAAATTACTCCATGTATTTCAGTGGTTAAAAAAGGATTAAGGAACCTACTCTTGGTCTCTTCGGTTTGAAAAACACATTGTATATTTAGAGAAACAATCTAGCCTTCAAAATGATGCAATATTTGGGAAAATTGCTTTATAAAGACTTTTTTTATAAACAGATTTCTTAAAATGCCAGGAAAATCCTTCAAGTTTTTGGATTAAAAGGATAAATGATTTACAACTTCACATGCAAAGCTACAAGTAAAATAAGAGAATTTAAAAAATTGGAAAATTAGTTTTAAAAGAGATGATAAACCTTGAAAGATACTGTTTAGCAAAGTGAGATTACGATAAATATATCCATATATGTGGTTTTCCTGTGCACAGAGAGGAAAAGGGAAAATGGAGACTTTCTTCATCTGAGACAGGCATGTTTTAGGTTGTGTGAGGGAGCAGGATACTTACAAGGATGGATATAGCAAAAATACCTCACCGCTACTCTGAACATCAGCAGTTCAGGATTTGTTTGAAAAAATGACTTACATAATACCGGTAAATGCCACAGAGCACAAAATCTAAAGTTTTTACTAGAAGGAGTTTTTAAGAACAAAAGAGAGCAAAACAGGGTGTCATTTTGAAAAAGAAGAGTGGAATACAATGAAGAGAGAAGTGGTGATGGTGCCTCTGGTAGAATTAAAATACAGAGTAGCATGCTAACGGAAGAGATTAATATCTTTTGAGGGGAATCGGATACGGAGGTGAACAACCTGTGTGTCTCCCGTGGCTTACTTTCCAGAACCTTAAGGGGGTAGTGATGCTTTAATTCATCATCTCCCTTTGGAGGAGAATAACTTGAAGGAACGTATAAATTTCTTCTCAAGTTACATTTTCTTTGTGGTGATCTTCTTACTGACTTTACAAGAAATGAAAGCAGTAGAACAGAGGAGGAAGCGGAAACCAATTCATGTCACCAACTACTTTTTTAAAAATTTATATGGCCTTCTACTATTGTATATGTGTGTGCATGTGTACGTTAGAGAGCGAAGAAATTATTCCCCCAGGCCTTGCTCATAAGGGCCGCTCTGTGAGTCTAAGTGATTACATGTGGACATGAGGTAAGAGGAGATGATTTACTGTGAACACAGGAAATTTGTATACTTCTGGTAATCTGTGGTAAATCCACCCGGAAGCTAACGAAGTCGGATCTTGCCTTACATTTTGTGTGGCTGCTACCTGGGTATGAGGATGCTCTCAGGAGGAGTGTGACAGTTGAGTTGCTGGGCTCCTTGACATGCCCAAACACATGGCTTTCTTAGGCAGGACAAAGTCCTACAGTCTGCCTAGGCCCTCCCTTACCGATTTATGCAATGTACATGAAAGATCAGAGAAGCATAAGAGAAGTGCTGTTCTCGCCAACAAACTTGTCCCTCTCGATTGCTTTTCCATCATAAGTGGATGTTCTTTGTCTCACTAGGCTATTGGTTTTGCCTCCTCCCCATCCCCAAGATAAAATTTGGCTCATAATACTTGAGTCTATCTACATTTGTTTGATAGCCTCATATCAGCTTTGAGAAACCTATTCGGTTTTGTCACATCTTTGTGGAAAGCACCCTTTGATAGTACATGATATGCATGCCCACAGTGCAGATCTTTTGGGTCTCAGGTACGATCACCAATATAAAATGCAAGGGTTCTCATTTGCATCGTTGGCAAGTGGCTTTTATCTTTGGATCCACAATCTGCTCAGTCTCTCCTGACAATAAGCACTCATAGTTCCGGGTTCATTGACCATGGATGTGGTTGCACAGTTGTTCCTGGAACAGAAGGGCTGTGGCTGAAGGCCATTTGTGTAAGTGTTCATTGGTTTGGTCATCCTCATCGGCTTTTCTCAGGGTCTTTTCCTGGCTTTGAGACTTTTATCTTTGTTCTGTCTTTCTTCATCCTCCCTTTCAAATAATATTATCTTCTTTTTTTTTTTTCCTCCTGTATGTCCTCTCAACAGGTAGGAGGCTTTCTCTTGGTTGCTGTAAGAACAGGCTGCTGTCAGCAGACAGCCTGACCATTCTGTCCTCTTCATCAGACTTCCATGTCGGCCTGCCTCTACTCTCCCTTCCCTCTCCAAATTTAAAACATCTCCTCCCCCTCTTACTTGAAAAATGACACTTTTAAACTTCTTGTGAGACTACAAGGAAAAAAAAAATCGTTCCACACTGAATACCAGCCTCCATCATCCCTTTTCATTAGAAAACATACTCCTCAGCTTACTATTAAGGGAATATATTTGTCATTTTATGGAACTTTTGGGAGATCGTGAGCAATGGGATGCTGCTTCCAAACCATCACTATGAACATCACAGTCTATCATCCTGGCCAGCCTTCTGCTAGTCTTGATCAAAGCAGAGGAATACAAGAATACTGCTATTTTGCCTGACAGAAGCTTCTCCTTACATCAGTTTCAAAGGGCGGCAGAAAAACACTGGCTGTGTGACTCCTAGTCAGAAGAAGGACAAGCTCTCATATCCCCACTCCCAGGGAGAACATCTTTTACACTTGACTGTCATCTCTTTCAAACCTTTCATTGGAGTGATATTTGAGACTCCCAGGTCTTCTGTAAGAGACCATTAGTCCATACCTGAATGTGCAGAGGTTCTCATCTCCCGGGATCAAAGTATGTGCATAAGGAAGACAGGGAAAACAGCAGTGGAGCTAAGGGCAGTCCCAAAGGACCTCAATCCCAGAGAACAAACACATGTTGGAAAGTACAAAAATATTTTATTGTTGTCAAATGTATAAACCTGATGTGCAATTCTAACCAGATCAGGCTTTGGGCTGTTTGCCCAGTTATTCGTAAGAAAGTGTCCAGAGTGGAGAAGATTGTGAGATTCTCCTGGGACACAGCTCTTCATCTGGTTATTTCTTCTTGTGTTTGATAATACACAGCTCTCTGCCAGAGGGAATTCTGGGCTTACATCCATGTTCATCCTCATGTTCAGGCAGCAGGGATAGGACTAGTTGTGTGTGTTGTGTGTAAATGAAGAGTCCCTCAGAGCAACGGGGAAATTCTGTGAAGTCTGGTCTGAAAGTGATCTCCATCCTTCCCTCTGCTTCCTCTTCTACAGAGTGAATGCTATCTTGTGATTTTCTACTACCTTAAGGATTTGATCATCTTGCTTCCTAGAGATGCCAAGGAATTTCCTCAGAAAGTTCTGAAATGGAGCTTGTAGAGTAGGGAATCAGCACAAGACAATCGTTCCCCCTAATCTGGTGCAGAAGGATAGCCTGAATATCCCAATATAGGTTTTTCAGATTACTGTAGGTGTAGAAGAACTGTATCCTACACAATGTGAGAGAATAACTGATCTCTGGCTTGTGGGTAGTGCTCACTGGTATGTGGAGGAAGAATAACTTCTAGGTGCTTGAGGGAAGAGGTTGCCAGCCTGGAAGCATGGTGCTGGGCAGTGAATGTCTTTGGGATAGTTCTCACTGCTCCTAGGCAGCGATTCCAAACAAGCTGAAGGGGTTGCCTTGCTTGGTTGGAAGTCCCTACAAAGCAAATGGTAGAAAGAGGTCACTCATAGGCTTCTGCGAATGGCAGATGTTTTGATGTCTGTCTCTCTGACAGACATCCTTCTTTAGGAGATATCATCTTATGTCCCATTTTTATCCTTTATGTTTTGAGTTACTAGCTTGGACATCTGTCTTCCCATCTTCCATTCCAAGAATAGAATAATCTGCATGGTAGTCTTTTATGATGGACCTCCTCATACGCAGCCCCCTTCCAAGCAGAATTACTACTTTTGGCTTGTAAAACTCCATCAGCTTTTCTTCCTTAATGTGTCACTGCTTTCCTCTCTGCATTAAGATGACTTGGTCCAAATTGCTGCATCTGACTTTCCCAGACCATGCTCCTGAACTAACTCTGTCCAGATATTCTCCTGATTTGATGGTTTCTCAGAGGCAGCATACCGTCATTTGCTTGGGTGCTATACTTGGAAATAAGAGGCCTATGTGTGCCATGTCTTTTTGAAGAAATACTTTCTGTGTGCAAAAAGGAGGAACAGGGTCATGGCATGAAGATATCATCTTATGGTGCAAAGTCTCGTGAGAGAGCTGTGTGCAGGCTTAGGCTCTTCAGGAGAGGCACTACAGAACACAGGTTTTGAAGGCTGTATGCGGGTGTAAGCTGGAGGTGTTGGACGCCTCCATGGTCCCCGTGCAAGCAACAATACCCATTTCCCCGCGCAAGCAACAACATGCCTACCATGCCCCAGAGAACATTTCAAAAGTAGATGGAAGCAGTAAGGGAATTTGGTCGGGGAATTTCACCTCAGGGCTGCCAACAGAACCAAATTATAATAGTGCAGTGCAGACATGGCTTTCCAGGTTGGTATGTCTCCATTGTAGTAAGAATAATTAATGTTTTGGCAAAAAAAGAAGGCATAGAAGAACTTCAGAGACTATTTGTGCAAGTTTTTGGAAAGTTATGTGTTCAAGAGCATTTCTGCTCTTGAGACATACCATTTGAATAGATTCCGTCATCTCGAGTGTCATTCATTCACGTACAGATAGAGTTCATGGAAATAGTAAACTCTATTTTAGGTTCACAGAACTTCGTAAGTACACCCAGATTTATTGCAGCAGCTGAAAGACATTCAGTGGTATTCTAATGCGCAAGACTTAACAACATTTTATCTGTTTTGTTTGGTGTGCCATCCTTACTCATAAAAGTAACATGTCAAATACAGGAAGCATCACTGACTTCCAGGTATACTTAACAGGAGTTTGAATAAAAGAGTCGATCCCAGTATGTTCTCAGGAACATACCTTGCTATTCTAACTTTTATTATAGTAACATTCTTACGCAACTGTTACATTTTAAGATGGATGAATAAGAATTTTTAGGTGACTGATGAGGATGTGTATGGAATAAACAGGACATCTTTCCTTCAATTGAGAGAGGATATGTATTTTCCCGCTTTAGAAATCATGATTTGTATCTTTTTTGGACAACTGCTATCACCAGTCACAATGATGTTCTATATCTTTCAGGCTACAGGCAAAGCTTGTAAGAATCTTACTTAATTATGGATATATTAATGTTATATTGATTATGTTATTGCCTGTAAATCCTGTTGCTTAATAAAGCTACGGTCATTTTGCAATAAAGTTGTGTTTGCAGTCAATTAACGGCTGTCTTGGGGCAATGGACAAAGTAGTGGGGATAATGGTATGAAGTGGTTCTGGGACTTCCAGTATAAAACTAGGAAATGCAAATGCTTGGATCGAGTAAAAGCGAAAAAATATATATTTAGCCTCTGTTCAGTACACTGGTTCACAGTTTTCTTTTAGGTCCAACAGAAAAAGCAGTATTGTGCAAAGCATCTGCACATGAATACAGGGCAGGATAATATTTGATTTAAAAATACAAGTAAACGATAACTGCCAATATTGAGACCATGTGAAGGCAAAGGAACAAAGCATACTTTCATTGCTAATCATGTTAACATCAAAGTTTGAAGAGTACATTCGCCTATTCAGAGGAAATGCCATCACACTTCTGACGATCACATCTGCCACTAATATCATCCGGCATGTGGTCAGGTCTCTGTTCTGACTTTTATCTCTCTACCAAAATTTCATGTCTCGATTTTAACATCTGATGCTAAATTCAGGTCACTACAAAATAAGTACAACTTTTATTTCTTTTCCACTTTCACGATGTGTTCAAGAGATACATTTTAAAATCAGTAAATCAGTAAGTACAAAATAAGTACTAATTTTTTTTCTTTCTTTCTTTCTTTCTTTCTTTCTTTCTTTCTTTCTTTTTTTTTTGCAAAGCCTTTTGTGGTTTTAGAAGGCTTTTTTTGTGGGGGTGGGTTTGTTTTTTGGGCTTGTTTTGTTCTGTTTAATTTTGTTTTGTTCTTTTTTGTTTTGGTTTTTTTTGTTTAAGTTGACATAGAAAACATTGTGTTACACCTGTAGGAAATGCAGAGGTCTGATTTATCACTACAATACTCTACTTTTATGCCAGAAATCAATGAAGTTTCATCTGTGTAAAACTGGAGTAGTGCACTCACACTCCATACATTTTTCACCCAGAGGGTTTCAAGCATTGATTCATGAGTCTGTGAAAGCCCGAAATTTTGCCTTCCCTGAAGTTTTATCTTGACAACATATATCTAGCTAAATATATGTTGATGGTACCATCACATAAACGTGTTTGATAATTTGTAACCATTACTTTATAGCTATGTCCCTAACGTTAAAGATTTCTTGCTTTTGTTGAGAGGATAAACTACAGATCTCTCCCTCTTACCTTTAAGTTGTTTAAATGGAGAGAAAATGTTTCCACAGACATATTTCAGTATCACTTTAAAGACCTTCTCTGTTCCCAATGCCATTAAAAATGTGGCTTTACAGCAGCTACCTAAATAGAGAGGAAAAGAGTTCCCTGGTTTTAAAATTGTGGTGGGACTATTTGGAGATTTCTGAGCACATGAAACAAAGGTGTGTGCTGGTAGTTTTTCTTTTATGTGCCAACATAGCACTCATCTTTAGGCTGGAAAGTGATAAATTCTCATTTGAAAGCTGAAGCAAGTCACAGCTGATAATGAAGTGGAAGAATAGGGAATACTGTATTTCTTTATACAGTAAAGAAATCCTTCCAGTTATCCCAACGCCATATTAAGCATGTATCTCTTTTGGCCGTGTATGAGGTTCCTTAGGTGGAGTCTAACAGCCCTTGCAAAGAGGGAGAAGGAAGAAGTCTAGCATATGGGTGAACATTTTACTTAAGAATAAGAACTGATGGTAATAAACAAAGGCTATGCATCTTTTAGTTTTGTTGATGGGACACCGTTTGGTAAGCCTGCCTCCACAATCACTGTAGTATCAGCTGGAATAATTATAAAGAGCCGTAGGAATTCTTTGAGAGTAAAAAATGCACTGTAACACTTTAATTGAGTTCTTGTTGCTTCTTGAATTAAGTTTGGTCTTCTTGTCAGGTCTTTTACCAGGCCTTTTTTGGCAACTTTTTATGTTGTCCCTCCCGTTCTTCCTTCCTTTCACTTAATTTTCCATGCATCTGCACAGACAGTCATAAAAATCCATGGCTCACAGAAGAAAAGCACTCCCAGTAATGGCTATTTTTTTGTCTCTCAGATAAAATTTGTTAAAAACAACAGACCAAAATATTTTCAGAATTTGTGTTGTTCCCCCTCCCCCAAGTATACAAAATACATAATGTACAAAGTTTTAGCAATTATTTTTTTCATCTTCTTTACATACCAGTGGATAGCTCACACTCACAGAGATCCCTTTTTCTACAGAACCCAAACCAGTGAATATAAAAATAATATCTAAACAATTCCAGTTGCTAGCTGCGACACATTCAACAGTGTTAGTAGTCAAACATCTGACATGGAACTTATTTGATGTAGACAGGTAATACCTTGGTTTTCTAGTAACATAGAAGAGCTATTTATTGATATAAGCTCAGCCAAGGTGGTTTTAGTAAAAAAAAAATACGTTAATACTATCACAAGCCGGAGTGCTACTGACTACCACCTGCTTACACTAACTAAAAGGTCAGGTAATAGAATGACAGTTTCATTTATCAAAAGTTACAGTAATACCTTCTTATTTAAACTCTCTTCAAACCTCTATGGCTATAAATAAAAGTGTAACTGTTAATAATTGAAGTATTAGTATATTTCTGCTATTGCTATTGTGACAAATATATTACCAAAATTTCATTGTGGGTTTATGTGAAAGTGATTTTTCAAGCTTCTGCTTCTTAGAAATGATGGAAACTGCGGTGTTACACTCCTCTACATAATTTTAAACACAATTCGGTGAAGTTACCTGTTTTGAAGTTCAGGTCTTGGTAGATAACTGCTTTTAAGTGGTTAAATAAACAGTGTGGTATATAATTTTAGAAAATATTTTCATTTATTGCAATTCATTAGGATTAACTTCTATTATTACCTTTAATTTTCCCTGAAACAGACTAATATTATTCACCATGACTTTCAATAAGTTTCTGCCATTGATATAAAATATTTTCGCATTACATTTTGGAGATTATTGATTTAAGTAATATTACTAGTTAAATAGAGTACATTGTGATATAAGAAAAATGACTTATAATTTTGATTTTGTGTTGAGGGCTTTATAAATTACCTGTCCAAAAAGACAGAAGTCTTGATCATGAGTGACCAATATTTGTCTTATCGAGAAAAAGCATGCTAAATAGACACTAATAAGTTAAAAAATGAAGGTGTTAAAAGTAGAATAATTGAAAATGTAATTGTAAACCATATTTTACTTCAGTGTCATATTTTCACCATCACCCAGAGATCTTGGAATACACACAGAACAAATACTCTTTCTGATTAATTCTAAATGTTAATAAGAAACTTATCTTTACTGCCATTTCCTATTTTCTCTCTGTAAACTCGTCAAGTGTGAGAGAATGATGAGCAAGAAATGTATGTGCAAGCTTTCCCATTGAGCTAGGATGAAAGTTATGTTGACATACTGAGCAGTTTCCAGACATTTCTGGAGAAGCCACCCAGTGGGTGGCTGTGATGGAGGTCTCCAAATCCTTGAGGCAGGAAATAGAGGTACAGTATCTCCCAATAGCTGCCTGCTGTCACCAGCCACCTGACAGCCCGTACTGGGTAACCTGTTGTACCCTAGCCCTTAAAAGAAGTCTGCCCACCTGACTTGTGGCCTCAGGTCGCTGAGTGTGTCGTCCCTGTGATCATTGAGGTGTCTTGGAGCAGGCAGGAGTGTAAGGAGAAAAAACGCAGTTGTTGCCAGCTCTTTGATTGGAGCATGAAGGACTTTACATCGACCTTTTGAAGAAAGAACATTTCCCAGAGCCCAGTCCAGCTTGGTAAAGACTGGCACAAGCCTGCCCCGTCAGCCAAGTCTTTCCAACAAAGACCTGGTGAGAAGTGGCCATACCAGCTGCACCAGCAGTGGGAGAGACACACCTGGGATGCAGGAGGCATCCACTCCTTCCTGAAAAAGTGGTTCCAGCTCCTCTGCCTGTCAAGCCTGGATAAACTGAAGGGATAAAGCCTAGAGGGGGAAGGATATGGAGAGGCAGGGCAAGACGTGAGCACATGGGGAGAACATGTAGGACAAAACAGTTTTGCTCTGCCAGGTCACTGGGGGCCCAGACCTACTGGACATCGAGATGACATTGAAGAGGAGATGGTGAGGGACCAGCAGGAGGTGCAGCCACTGCTTATATATATGGCCCTGGCTGAGATTCCTCCAGAAAGAGGCAATAAACTTCCTGCAGAAGGGTCAAATTCATTGCTTCCAATCTCCTGCAGGCACTTGAAGCATCTGTCATCCACAGCCTTGCTTAGCCTGGTCCCAGAGCCTTGAAGTAGTGCAAGGTGGCTTAGACACCTGCCAGTGAGTAGCTGGGATGGAGGGCAGCAAACTATCCTGAAGGCAGGAAACAGGCATCAGTCTCGCCAGGCTGGGGTTCGTCTCCTGGTGATCAAAAATCAAAAAAACGTTCATGTCATCTTCTTTTGTGACCTGTCGTGCTTCTGCCTGCTTCTGTAGAGTGAAGAAGAAGGAACTCTTCTATACCAACTGAGGAAGAAGTTGGGTGGAGAGGACCTGGCTTTCTTTGCAATATTGCAAAATTCCTTTAGCTTCAGCAGATGTGGGTCTCCGGCCCCCTCAATGTGTGTCACTGTCCCCATTGTGTAACACAGAGCCAGGGAAGCTTCTGACCAAAAAAAGATTGTACCAGTCAAAGTTGACTTGAGGATGAAAAGTGCCATAACAGATAGCGATCAGGTGCTTCCCCAGACTGCCCAGAGGCTGGTTCTGGAGAGAGCAGGCTGTGACCCAGAAAGCAGTGTGGGATTCATAAGCTTGGATTTAAGCTCTGGGAGACTGGGAGAGCACAGGTAAAGGCAGAAGGGTGCTCTGAAAGTGGATTGTGCATCAGGTTGTCCATGGAAAGCTGCAAAGAGTGCAGGTGGTGAGGAGCAATGAGGCCATGGGCTAGTACTCTGGGGTTCTCCTTTGCCTCTGCCATGAGATAGCAGGTGGCTTGTTTCCAACCTGAAGGCTTATGTTTCCAAGGTGGCTAACAAAGAGGTAGATATCATCTCGGAGAAGCCCGAGAGCTCAGGGTGCCGTCTAGGCCAAACAAGGCCACTTTTGCAGGTAGGAGCATGGGGGAAAGAGAAACTGGAGAGAAATCAACCTAGTCACACAGTAACACAATCCGTGCATGCATCCACTTGGTCATTTCTGTCCCATTCAGGAGCAGGGAGCATACTTCCAGCTGTGGCCAACTCCTTGCTGCAACCAAAACATTTCTGAAGAAAACTGAAGATAATTTCCAGGAAAAGGGCATTGGTGAGCTGACCAGGGGAGGTGCAGGTCAGGGAAAGTGTTTGTTCCCTGCTGCTCAGCGCTGAGGAGGGGAGGCACCCGGAGTACTGTGTCCATCTTCTGCACCCCAGTTAGTATAAGCTAGGCAGTGACAGAGGGCCACCAGGATGAGCAGGAGTTGGAGCACAGGACACCTGCAGGGAGGTTGAGATCTTTCTTTGTTCAGAAGTAAGAAGAGAATGTGAAAGGGAGATCTTACTGCTGTCTTCATCTACTCTGGAGGATGCAGAAAGCCAGGTCCGGCCTTTACTCAGAGCTGCATAGTGACAGGATAAGAGACGATGGATGGAAGGTGCAACTTTTAGATATTATGAATAATCTTTTCTCCACAAGGGTTTTCAAACACATGCAGGGATTTTTTTAATTGTTTGTTTGTGAAGATATCCAAAACTCATCCGGACAGGTGCCTGAGCAACCCTTATTTCAGCTGGACTTGCTGGACCAGATCACCTCCAGAGGTTCTTTCTAGTCAGTTGTCGTATGACTCTATGAAATGCGTTGGAGTTGTTGTCACAGTGCCAGAATTTAATACATAAAAAGCAGGAGTGGATGGTAACGGCTAAGTTATACTTACCAGCTTACAAGCAGCAGGTGACCCTACCTAGTGTTTATTTAATCACTGCTATGGTCAGGAGTACTGTGCAAATTATCTACTTTTTTTTTTTTAAGTGGTATTATATTGATTATTTTTACCTCCTTAGGAAGCACTGTTATAAAAATCTTTATACTCCCGCAAGTCTTTTAGCAAAGAGGATAAAAATCAAATTTCACAGCTGTGCTAACATTAGGCCCAGACCATTTTCAGTACACATTAAATACAAAATGTTAAAATAACACTAAAAGCCTAATTTAAGCTGACAAAGGCAAAGAAATCAGAATTTGGATAAAAAAAGATGAAAAGGAGAGTAACTTCTCTCTAGACATATACACACACCAACTTTCTCAAGTTTTTTTAATAAGATTTATATTTCTTTTGGAAAAATATAATGTCTCTGGGACTATTAGGGAACAAATAACATGGGACATTTTCCAAAATAATCTATTGTAATTCATGATTTTAATAAATTTTAAAATATTAAATACAATTACTAAATCCTAACATATCGGATTAAAGATATTGCTCTTTTTATGTTCCAATTAAATCCTTCGGATTTTTCATATTGGGAATATTGCATAACAAAACTTAGAATAATATGTGCAGTTAAATGCACTTCTACAAAAGCACTTAAAGGAGATTCACAGCAGCTTCTTCTCAAATATAAACAGATCTCACTCGTTGTTTATTTTGGGGAGAGACGTAGATCAGGAAGTTCAGCTAGTTCAAGTGTATTTTTAGAGAAAGACAAACTTTTAGAACGTTTTATGTTAATATATCAGTGGGAGTTGCAGGGGTATCCCATGACTAGCTTGCAAGAAAATTAGGACAAGAACAGAATACTGTAAAAAAGGCATAATTATGGATAGTTCTGTGTATCGTTTCTACTTTCCAATCAGCTCTAAATGTACCTATACTTGCTACAAAAATGTTCTTTGTTTTGTATTAGATGGATATTCTGTAGATTTAGCAGAAAAGGTGGTATGGCTGATGGTTTCCTGTTTTATTTGTGCATTACAGATATATATGCATTGCAAGATGGGTTTAAATTCCTTATGAAGCTTAATTTTATGTTGAAAAGCATGTACAGAAATGGTACACACCATGCATAAATACAAACGCTATAGCTTTGGAATCGGGTCTGCTAAGAAATAGATGAAGCTTGATCTGAGGTCACCAGTTAGAGACATCTGTTAAGTAGTCTGGTGTGCTACACTGCTGGGTTTTCTTAAACGCTTAGTGTCTGGAAGAGGAAGCTGGGGTCTGAAGTGTTATCATAAGGTGAGTGACCTTTCAAATCGTATGATAAGTCAAGGTCTTCTAATAATTTATCAATACAGTATTGTCGCATAATTGCCCAACTGATCTTAGATATTGTATCTTGTTCTGTCTTTTAATCTTGTGCATATAGCTTTTTCCTGCAAGGAAACACCTATTTTGATTTTCAAACAAAGGCACACACTTTTTAAACAAGCGGAAAAAAGTATCTGTTAGCTTATCTTTAAAAATGCATTCTGTAATATATTCATGTGTGATATACCTACATTTAACATAGAAACTATGCATATTGAAAGAAAACTATGCTAAAGAAAAAAACCTCTGTATAAAAGCTAACAAATACTTCAGTATTCTACTTCCAAGGGCTCAGCCACAGTCAGTCCAAACAAAATCAGTGGATTTTGTTTATTATTCAATATAGGCCTTAGGAGACGAAAGAACTGGTTGGAAAAGATGGAAAAGAGGTACTGAAGCAAAAAAACCAATGAACCAGAAGAAAAAATCCCCCTCCTGCTCATCAGCTGCTTGCCCTTGAAGGCCCATGCTCTACTTGAAAATTGTTTTGCTACCTAGAAGGGGTCACTTGATGCCATCCCCTCTCTAATGACTCTCATGGTGTTATCACAAGTTCCGTGTCTGTGCACATCCACAAGTAGCGTGCTGGTGTCAGCTCTCACAGCTGCAGGGAGGGCAAGGATCAATTTAGAACATCAAAAAAATATTTGTGGCTACAATTCCGGTGTCCCTAGCTAGTTTGTGGATTCGGTTTTTCTTAGACCATATCATGGCCATTGTAGTATGAGATGCTGGTCTACGTCAAACAATCCAGAACCATTTGGAGATAATCTGGAAAGTCTACTTCAGTGAATGACTTGGAGATGCTTTTTTTTTAACAATTAAAAAAACAGAAATCAAGCCAAAACAACAACAAAAAAACCCCAAGCACCGAAACAACAGGTGAGATGTACATATGAATTAATGTATAAGTGAATTAATCTGGAGGGGAAGAGAAAATAAACTAATGATTTAAAGAATTCTTCAATAGACATACTCAATAAAAAGACGGAATGTGTTACTTTCCTACTACAGCAAAGTGTCTGAAAATTAAAGTATTTCTATTGGCATACTCTGGGATTTATGACAATTGTTTTTTGATTTTTTTTTCCTATTTTTTCCCTTTTTTCTTCCCCCCAGAGAAAGTTTAAAAAAACTTAACAACCAAAAAGGGTAAATCTCCATAGCAAGGCCCTGGGTATTTTTTAGCTGTCCATATAAGCATATCTTGTGTGGTCTGATACGTAGTTCAGGGTGTAGTTTTCAAAAATGTCAAGCATACACATGATTTATAAGCCCACATCACTTTTCAGTTTTGACAATTTTACAGAAATCACCCAAAGGCCAGAACAGCAATGGACATTCATACCCACTGGAAGATGTATTTTACAGTAAATTGAGCTTATGAAAGGAAACCTGTTGAAGCTACTTTCTCACAGGCCAAACTGTTCATCATTTGTTGGCAATGCTCCAGTTCTGGTTTATGGAAAACATACATACTTATCTAATCATCTCCCTTCTTATTGCTACGTTATAATACTTTTTTTCTAAGCACAGATGTTACCACTCTTTGTCTTGTACCGAAGATGATCTTAACATACAAATCAGCACATCGGCTTCGATGAAAACCTCGCTAGCAAAGGATACTACCTGGTCATCCTATAAGAAGAATAATGTTTTTATAGCTTTCTCTATATTTTTCTGTAGGGAATTTGGGTCTATCTCTCTTCCCTTTCATTCTCCATGCTCTCTTCTCCTTGCATATAGCCACTGTACAATTTACAGAGATTTCCCATATAATGACTCTATAGAGCAAACCACAAAATTAGGAATAAGCGCCTATACAATTGCAGTCTAGGCAATTCTTGCTGTAACCATTGCCTACTTCCTCATTTTCCAAAACTTTAACAGCAAGTCAGCAGATTTATGTTTTAGATAAAAGTCACCTAATTGCATTCCTTGGTTTGAGAAAAATAAACTTACAAAAAACTCATCTGTCTTGACTACAAAGTGAGTTTACAAAAGAACTTTAGTACAGAAAAATACTGGATGGGGTTCTGAATAGTTTTATTATTGCAATATTTATATAAACTACTTTTAAAAGCATAAGGACTGTTTTCCCTCTTCATACATTTGTAGCATAAATATCATCAATGGTGGTAGGAATGATATACATGTTTGGAAAATAAACCCTTTAAAGACTAAGACTAAAACATACAGAACTAGAAAAAGAGTCCCTTAAAGGAGAAATACACCGTTAACGAACACGAGATTCTAGAGTCTTTTATTAGCAGATTGCTAGTTCACGTTTTTAACACATCAATGGAGACA
The DNA here is from genome assembly GCF_028500815.1 of Rissa tridactyla. Taxonomy (NCBI): domain Eukaryota; kingdom Metazoa; phylum Chordata; class Aves; order Charadriiformes; family Laridae; genus Rissa; species Rissa tridactyla. Next base: position 68,836,086 of record NC_071467.1, on the reverse strand, counting down.
TGAGCGTTAACTTTTGATGATCTCACAGTGAGCTATATAAAGCAATATCGATACCAGATTCAAGTTTAAATGTATGTGAACATCTCCTAAAGAAAAAAAAAAGACAGAAGAGTTCTAGAGTCTTCTTCTCAGACCACCAATGTCTGTATAGGCAATGAATTGAGTTAAACCTATTGCACTGAGAGATGGCATTGTATAGGGACTTGTATGTTTGTTTAAATAAAGCCATTGTTCTAGCAGATATACCCATGATTTGATTGCGCGTTTTTGGTGGCAGGTTCTGTTATCTGTCTCTACAGAGGGCAGAACACTGAAATTAAATATTAAAGTGAGCAGATGCGCTTAGTTCAGCTGAAAATTCCGTCACTACAGAGATAAATAGCTTTTATAGTTTAGACCTTTCTATTTAGGCTTACTGAAAGCAAAGGACTTTTCTTTTGGAAAGTTCTGTATTAAAGAGTAAGCAGATAAGCCAATTTCTTGAGACAGAGGACTCCACAGCTACAGCTGTGTAACTGTGACACTGTAGCTTATTAGCTAAATGTAGCGGCCTTTAAAAAAAAAAAAAAAAAGAAAAATTGCTACATTCAAACCCCACACCGCTAATTCCTGAAGCTGATAAAATAAGCACATTTCCTATGTTTAGTCTGTAATAACTGTGATGGGCTCCTTTAGAACTAACAGGGTTAAAGCCTCCGAGCTCCTTGTGTGAGGAAATCAGAGAGGCCAAACCTGGGAGGAAACAAGCCGGAATGAGCAGTGATGTCAGTGGCAGTTGTGTGGTGCGATCAGCACATTGCAGGACCGGGGTTACAGCACAACCTTTGAGAACTAAATGAAGTATAATTCCACCAGGAAAACCTTCGTAGTGTTATCCAGTGCATTGGACCTGGAAAATGCGTAGGCTGTCTTATAGCACCTTCGGTCTAGATCACGTATAAGTTTTACTCTTTCAGTTATGCTCTTAGCTATTGAACTCTAGATCTTTCAGTCACGTGTCAAAATAAATACTGTCTGACAGCTAAAGAATACCTTTATCATCCCCCATTGCTCACTGACTTCATAGAAGCATACCTTTAGTCTTCACAAGAAAAAAGGAGGCTGTGATCTCAATATTTCAACACTTTTATTTACCTTATCTGTAATATAATTAATAGATGACTGCATAAAGATCAAGGTGGCTATCAAAGAAAATGAGACAGCTTCATATGAAACTTGCTCTTTTGAATCAGTCTAGGACTCTATCAAAGCATGTGTGATAATTTCATGTAAATCCCGGTGTTCTGAATCTGTATCTTTTAACCTGTACATACCATTTTTAACACACTACATTTCAAAGACATTCAAAGCTGATCTAATTTGTATTACAGAATTACATTATAATCTGCAAGCAGCACATCATACTGATTTCTTAAAATTAATGTGGAAGCTCATTATAAAGACATCTACAGAGGGCTCATGTAGTCTTTCTCAAAAATACTGTGACTTAAAACAGCCACATTCTGTATTTAAAGTACACCTTTTTCTAGCCAGTCAGATCTTTCTCAGAAGTCTGGATTTTGAAATTCTGCATTTTGAGCATAAATCCAAGATCAAAATATTCATTGGCATCCAGGATTGCCATTTGTAAAAAAACCCTGAATTTTTGGTGTTGAAATATACAAAAAAGTTTTACATTTTTGATTTATGAGATGATGAACTGAGGAGATTGGTCACCATAGTGAAAATGAATGCAAGCAATGGACTGAAGTAAAAAGTAGTAATACCAAGTAGGGGTATTGTAAAGGGAAGTCTCCAATTATATTTCTACTAACTTGTTTATGTGAGACTTAAACAGACTTTTCAAAGTGAACCTAGGATTATAAATTTAATAAACAGACTTAAAGGTGCGTAGTCCTTGCCATGAAAAACTAATAAACACTTGTTTACCAGGGAACCGTTCTAGATGGGGTACAGCCATAGACTGCGCTTTTACCAGGTTCCAGGGTGCACCACTTTTTGGAAAAGCACAGCAAAAGTAGTATAGACTTCCAGGCCATCTATTTAGACACATTGTAATCTGACCACTCTCTAAGTCTGGTTTTAAATTAACACTGAATCATTACACTCGAGCACCCTTCCATGCCAACATTGCTTTACGCGCTAACCTCCTGCCTGCCTGAATAAGTGAATTTCATCTGCCCGTTTTTATTCTCTTTTCCAGATTAGCAGGAACTACCCACACTACACAAGACAAGGATACCTAACAAAAAACTAAATCTAAAATATAGATGGTGTAAACAGCTGACCAACCTCAAGGTCCATCAAATGAATGAAATGACAAAAAAAAAAAGGAGAGAGGTCTACCCTGGAATGACCTTGGCCCTTAAAGTAAGTTTAATGTACTGAACACTGGAACTGAAGAAGCTGTAATAAAGCTATCAGTTGACCATGACTATGTCCAAAATCACGATCAGATAATTTGAGCACAGAGGACTCCAAGACAGCTGGACAATCACACTTCATGCCCATGTTACTTTCTAATGGAAGGACGTCAAACCAGATCTTTATGTGCTTGGTCTGGCCGAAAGCATTACTATGAGTTCTCTCAAGAATATGTCTTTATAAAGGGGCAAAGAGAAGTGATCCTATTCCTACCCTACCAAAATGCTTCCATATAAATTACTGTGAGTCATAAACCCCTAAAAAGAATCAAAGTTTACAAGCTCATATAACTTGTATTAGCTACAGTTAAAGTAAACCTTGAAAATCTACGTAGTACCAAGCAGACCTTTTGTTTAGAACATACCATACACCAGAAAAAGGACTAGAACAAATATTTTTCAGTCAACTGCACAAAGTTGGTTGTGTGCTGTCAGAAGAGAGAGGATCTCCAGAGTGCCTAACCCCCGATGAGCAGAATCCAGTTTGATACAACTATTTACCCATTGTCACAGGACACATAACTTTACAGCAAGACAGAGCCGGGAGGTTCAGAGGTGAGGGCTGCCTAGTAGCTGCCAGGCAATCCAGGAAAAGCAGTGTCTGGATGGAGGAAAAGTGGCTGAATAGGAAAGCCTAAGCAAAGTTGACGCACTGTATATCTTAAGGTCGTCTTTCTGCCTCATCCATCTGCAAGTGGAAGGCATTTGCCTACTGTTTTGACTGTGAAAGCACCAACGTCTCGGGTTCCCACTGTCAAGCACTCAGGTGTTTTTTACTCATTTGGGGCAGGCAGATGTTAGATTTAGAGCATCCATTAACAAGGGATTAGATACGGAGTATTCATTAAGAAGGCAACAGGAATAAGGACTGTACAGTGCACAGAGACGTGATAGCACTTTTCCTGCACCTCATAGAGGTGATCACAGCTGCAATTTTAGATTTTGTGTTCATAATTGTTATAAAAGCTGGCATGAAGTTGTTGGAGATCATGCTCACATAATTGAGGACAAAATTTCGCCCGTTACCTTTAATTGGAAGAGTGTGCATGCCAAGGACAAATCTCGGTCTCTTAATTCTAGAGAAGGCATTACCAACTGTACAAAGTGAAAAGTGTGAAAACTAAAACCTGTGAAAGCTTCCTGTTTCACCAAAGGAGCCTGCTAATAATACACTTTCTCTACACTAAAACATAATCATCCTGGGATATATATTAATTATGGCTTAAAAGAGCAATAAATTAATGTGGTACAGAAACAAACCTGTTACAGTGAAAACATTTTGCACCCCTTGCCAAAAACTATTTAGTAATTTGAATGAATCTTTTAAACAAACAGAAATCTAAAGAATGATCCCAATATCAGAATGTCATGAAATCTGCTGGCCTCTCTTAAGAACTCTAAAGAAAAAGCCCTGAAACAACAATTTCCATTCCACCTCTTCCCCAGAGAAAAGGAATCCAAACAGAGAAATGATCCCTGCTAAAAACAAGTACTGATCTGAAGCTACTAGTGATATTTCAGCTTTGAGTGCATGCCTTGTTTTTCAGGAAATAACTTAAATCCAGTACAGATTACAGCTATGAAATAAAAAGCAGAGCCACATCTGGCTGTCACATCTATGCAAAGCAAATCTTACTTTGTTTGGCTTGCCTGATTTATGGGTGTATCTAAATCATCTCAAGGCTATTTCATTTCTCATTTGCATAAGGGAAGCAACAATATTGTATCATTTTTAATTGCTGTAATGTGCAAACAGATTTTGTGCCATGTCACTTCACTGTAGTGTCTTTGAAGAATATCTAAACCAAGGGGAAACAGTGCACAAATATGTATTTTCCCAACTTCAAAATAAAACATAAATCTTGCAACTAAATAAAATATACATTTAAATCTACAACTATTGCAAACTATAAAATTATTTATTCTACTATATAATACATAACATTTAAAAAAAAAAAGATGTACATAAAAAATTATTAAATCAAATGAGGGAAAAACCGCTACGTCGTTTTTATAAGAACAAGCCTTGGTCAGATTTTCAGCTTTGTAAATGAATTACGTGGATTAAGGGGTTCATTGTAAGGTAATTAACCCATTAAGTTACAAGCCTTAAAATTAAGCTGTCAATCAAATTCAAATTTTGGAATATTTTCTGGTTTTTTGCAGTGTTGAGTATGTAAATAAAAAATGAAAATATTTTCAGTTGAAACTCCACTTGAAATATTTTTTCCAAAATACTAAGCTTTACTTCAGAATATATTTTTATTGCAGCTACCTTGTTACTGTCTATATTCGTACTCTATCAAATACATAACATTAATGCTACCTACATTTCATATTTGTATGTAGTTATTATTACTAATACTTATAAGCAGGCCAAGGAGAAGCTTCTGATGTATTACTGAGGTTAATTCAAGCTCTGCATGAATCCAGATCTCTCTTGTGGTTTTATTAGTGGTATCATGGATTTACTTGCATAGATGTCACTATGGAAAACTAAGAGTTTCTCTTGCAAACAGTTAGTTTGCAAGTTAGTTATGCAACATATCGTTACTTTTGCATACGTAGCCTGCCTCAATAAAACACTAAACCACACAGCCAACTTTACACAAATGCTTCAGTCCATCCTTACTCAACAAAGCAGTGTGGTGGATTAGGTTCATTAACTGCCCCACTAAGGTTAAGAAGAGGATGCATATGCATAAAGCCAAATAACTGGACCCACAATAAATATATTGATCTTTTCACCTCTATTACAAGAAGAAAAGACATCAAGGAAAATGTTAAGACTGAGAAAAGAAGAATCACAAAAAAAGCTTGACAAACAGAAAAGAGCCATTTATAATATTGCAGAAATTCAGACTGCTGATTACAAAGGGGATGTAGAAAAGGATAAGCAAAAAACAACATAAAGTCCATACATCAATAAATACAGTAGGTGCAGCTACAATACACTGTAAAAGAATTAAATTGTCAGTTTAACAGGAAAACCTGTGATCTTCTTTGATTATACTAGCTTAAGTTATTCATTGTCTGTAATGGGAAAATGCTAAGAATTATTTTAAAACAAACTATGTAATTTGGAGGTTAGATCAACAATGACTTTTAGATGTCATAAATCATTACTTCTTTGAAGAAATGGGAAAAGGAAGATCACATCATAGGTACTCAAACAGACAATGTACACAGTGAGAAAAAACCCTTGAGATTAGTACAATGGCATTTATAACAGAAATCCCATATTTAGCAATAGTTACTTTTTTTTTTAAAAAAAAGACACCTTTTCTCATACATTATGAGACGAAAGTCATGTACATAATATTGTTTTGTCATGGATTCTCTAGAAAAGGGCACACAACTTTTGCATATTTGCTTCATTCACACTGTAAATACATTCAATCGCATGAGCCTCATTTCTCTAATGCTGTAATGTTGCTTTCATTTCCTCCATGCTCCAGCAAAACTATGTTGAAAGAATGTTCATTGAAAGAATACTTGAAATGCTAACAATTTAGCAAACCCACTGCAACAATTTGAAAGTATGTGGACAGATTTGAAAAATATGAAGATAAAGTAATTAAGTTTAAGAGAGTCAAAACCCGCACAGTCATTTCATGCAATATGTTCTTCATGTGAATGGTTGTTTTCTTTAGCTCAAATTAAAGATATGGAATGTTTGACAATAGACATGAATGACATTTGGACTAGATTAAAACCGTATTGGCTTACAAAATCAGATTCAGACTGGAAAGAGAAGATACAGGTTATGTAATTCAGAAATGACAGACAACAATTTCTAGTGTGATACAGCTGTTTTACTTAGTTCTGTTCTGAAGTACTGGTAATTGCAAATTGGTAGAATCTTTTTCCAAGTGCAAAGGCATCTTACATAGAGAAAACAGTTAAAATAACCTCAAAACACTCAAAAGCTGACCTATTTAAAATGGTCCTCAAACAGTCCAACTTTTAGAATGCTCATTGTAGAAAACACAACACTGAAAATTAGAGTGATAACAAAACTATTTTCCTTGAGATTTCAGATATAAAGTAATATATCTTTACTGCTAGAAACACATATTTACACATCTTCAGAGATTTCAAAGATAAAAAATTCCACCTTCGTGTAGATGAGAATTATCACAAGGAAAGCAGGAAGAATATATTGCATGCACCTTTGAACTGTAAGGTCTCTGATGCAGGAACTACCCACTCTTCTGTTCTTATGTGATATCTAACATAGCAGGACTTTGGTTTTGATTAGTTGGTGCCAATACAGAGTAAACAAGATTAAATTAAAATAATGAGAGCAATTTGGAGGTTTTTGTTTGCCTTGTTTCGGAAGAGGCAGGAAAGTTCCAGTTCTGAATATCAATGTAATTCCAGTAGAGCACTTAAGCACCACTTAGTCTGTGGGACTTTAGGGAAACCTTCATGTTGCACAGACTTGGAATGCACTTTTTGCACAGTGATGAATTGTACCCAGTCTTCTCATTCTGTAACATCTTCCACCTTGAACTGTTTTTGTCTTGCCCTCCTGCCCTCCTCTCAGCAGTCGGGCAGATAGATAGATGTACAAGGAAATTGAGGTTATCCAGTCCATTTCCTTGATCTCAGGTGGCGTTAACTTCACTTATGGTATTGAAAATGTTTGCCTAATCTGCTTTTAAAACCTAAGATTTCTACTGTCTCTGTGGGAAATCAATTCCTGCTCTTCTTTAGTCTGCCCACTAGGAAACGTTATTCCTAGTCTGAAGCTTAATTTCTTCTCCCAGTTTAAAGCCTTTATTTCTTCCCTACCCACACTCAGTGTGGAGAACAACTTATTCATTTCCTGTTCTCAGTCACATTTGCACATTGGATACTCATTACTCCTTATATCTTCTTCAAACTAAACAACCCCAAAAGTTCTTTGTAAGTATCATCTCTCAGACCTGTTACTGTTCTTCATTGCCTTCTCCTTATAAGCCTTGTTTGAACAATGCCCCATGCTGGAGACAAGAGACAACTCTGGATGAGGCTTTGGATGTTCTGGGAAGGGACACCACCTACTTACCCATCCCAGTGTGCTGTCTGCCTTTTGGAAATTGACAATATCTGTCTTCTGATTTGCTAGCGAAAATACCATTTTCCAAAATATTTCAGCACACTCTGGTCTCTGGTTTGCTGTCTTAAAACTGCGGGTATTTTATTGACATCAAGACACTGTATCTCGGCCACACATGAAGGCCCCTCATCTTGTAGATGAAAATGAGACATCTTTGAGTACTATGTTGGTGCTTGTTTGTGACCATATTATCTTCCCTCTTTCTTCAAATCCTGTAATTCATCTGTATGAGTGAATTTAAACTGACTGCTTGTAATTCCTATTTTCCCTCTCCACTTTTAAAGATGAATATTATTTGTCCTATATTAGTCTTCTGGAACTTCACTTATTGTGACAAGTTTTCCAGAAGGACTTCTAATGCCTATGACATTAGTGAAATTATCTCTTTATGTATCTTGGAGTGGAAATGGGCATGTCCAGCTGACTTAAAACTGTGTAAATAATTTTAGCAATCTCAGGCTTGTTCTTACCCTTCTATGGCCTGACTCATCCTTTTGTCATGAGCATTAACTGCATTGCCTGTTTGACAGAACTTGGCCCTTTTAGTGAAGACTGGGGCAAAAAAGACATTGAAATTACTTTCAGTTTCTTGATATCATATGTTGATAGCTTCCTGCTCCCTTGGGAGTTGGCCAGGCCTTTTGCTGGTGTTCTTAATTATTATGTCTCTTGCCAACAGTTGTCTGTTTTGAGCCCTGGCTCTTCTATTCTTTTCCTCATGCTCCAACTATTCTTTTAAGCTACTTCATAAATTACCTAGTTTCTACTTCTCTGTTCTTCATTCTTAAATTTAAGTGATTGAAAAACTCATTAACACTAATTTAACTTTCTATCCTTCATCTGCCACAATGTAATTTACACTTGTGCCCTTGATATAATTTTTAAAGCTAACTTTTCAGAGCTCAGTTTTTACCTCGTTAGATTTGTTTTCCATAAGAGTTTACTTACAAAGCTCTGAGCTTATCGAAGTCTGCTTTCACACTTTTTTTGTCTTAATATTTGATTTTCCCCCTTTCTTCCTAAGAAATAATGAATTTTGTCATTTTATTGCCTGTCTCATCAGAGTTGCCTTTCGTCTTCAGATTTTCATATAGTTCTTTCCTGTTGGTTAGAAGTGAATCTAGAAAGTTCTCCTTCCCTGTTTCTTGTTCTCTTCACTATTTGTATTCCAAAAAGCTGTGAGACATTTACTTCTTGCTTTATTCTTTTCTCAATAGATTTCTGAGTAAAGGCCACTGTGGCTGTCAAATTTTCAGGTGATTCTGCTCGTTGCTAAAAATAAAAAAGACTGCCTCAATTACTTGATTTTTCTAGGAGTTGAGAATGAGAACGCCTAATAAACAAAGACTTGGGACCACAATTTTCCATCTTATGAGAGGCCCGTGTTTCCTTTACAGCCAAAAGTGCTTGTCAGAAATGGTATTTGACAGCTTCTACTGCTCTCTCTCCCCTCCACACATTGATTTTCACCTTGTACGGTACTTTAGCTTCAATTAGGCACAAGGTGTTATGCCTGAGACCACTTAGATACCCATCGGAAAGGCTACAACCAACCACTGCTGCTCTGGACGCCAAGGACAGAAAACCAGATTTGGTTATCAGACCCGCTGAAAAAGGTTTCATGGTAGCTGCAGGCTAGAATCAGGAACTATAAGCAGTGTAATTATGAAGTAGATGGAAAACAAACTCCATGGTTACCCAGCTCCCTCATTATGATCAGATCACTTGGCACATCACTGCGGAGAACTTTACTTTGGAAAAAGACTACATTTTTCATGAGTAGTTCAATAAAAGAAACTATTTTATGGGTCCAGGAGATGGTTGAGGGGGTCAGAAGGAAATAATTTGTTTTTATTTTGTTTTAGAAATTAATTCCATTTTTTATAGCAATTTACAACAAATTCCTGCACATTAAATACAAAGGACTAAAGCAAAAGTTAAAAACAGTATGTATTAGTGTTTTTGGAATGAAAATTAAAATGTGCTGCCACTTTTGCAGTCCAAGTCATTATGTTTTATGGCTTAGGTTAACATTGTGCTATAAAATATAGTAAATAACTGTTAAAAGCAGTCATTTGCTCAGAATTATTATGAGTTTAATTTTGGGAATGGTTCAACCTACCATTATTTTTTTTTCTGTATACATGGAAAATTTTTGTATTTTACTGCTCAGCTCTTAACTGTGTTCTGTCATACTGAGTGGAGAGTCCATGTTAAGAAGTCAACTTCAAATAAGCCAACTACTGTGTTTGATGTCACTGCTTCACTCGTAGAAAACTGTATGTGGTAAATATATATTCCTATTTTTAAACCATCACCTCATATGGGAAAGCTATGTTTGTTCAGAAATCATTCTTAGCCAAAGAGGCTGACAGGATCTTTTTTTTCTGTCCAATCAATGTTATATACCAGGAGTCTCAGCATGAGATAATAGTCAGCTCCAACTTCTTGCTAAAAACCTCTTAAAGGTCCAGTCGTTCACATCTTCTCTTCCTAATTAAGTACAAAAATAATAAGAGTTTACAAGCCATATTAGGATTCTGGAATGCTTCAGATATGTATAACCAGATTGTTAAACAAAGGAATTAAATATTAGGATTATAGGTGTCCTGAGCTAGCCCAGTCTCCTGTGGGTTTCTTCTTTTGATCCAGTACCAGATTGTAAGATAGTGAAAACTTATTTGTGATGTGTCTGTACTCTCCTTACATATGTGCTGCTTTGATTTTCATTTACAGTCATAGTACCTCTGTATTAGAGTATTTCATTATCCTTCCAGCTCATCTAACACACCATTAAGTATTTTAAGCTGTCCAGCATCATTGTACTGTAGTTTTCTGGCTGCTGGTTCAGAGAGGTTGGATGTACATTTTTCTATGAAGTTCATCATTCTAATGAGTTTGCAAGACCCCTTTCATAATTGCAGGAGGATAGATTCAGGGGTTGGCCCAGACTGTGTTGTGAACTGCCCATACAGTTTACTATATTCACTTTGCTTCCTGAAATGTTACTTTTATTACTCAGACTTCTTGACGCAACTGCTTTTGCTCTTTGCAAAGCTGTCTTAAGCCACTGGTCACAGCCTTATACCACTTTTCCCAAAGCAAGATGTCATTTCTACAGACCTTAATGTAAGTTCTAGAGCAGCAAATGTTGTATTTTCATATGAAATGTCATTGGTGCTGTATATAAATCAATTTAAAGAAATGGTGTTTTTCACAGCAGTGTTGAATGGATGTCCCATTTTTTAAGCTCTCCAGTTGAACCTCCCTGATTAATCAAACTTAGAAAAACAAGCTATGTCAAGCATTTCTCCCACAATTTCCCTTTCCCTTCCTGCTTTAGGACAGTGACAAATATTTCTTCTCTTTAATTCAGGTCTATGTATAAATGCAAGACCTGTTTTTTTCACCTACAGTGACCAGTTTATAGACTTATTACCTTTGTTTCTCTCCTCATGCTATAATTTCCAGAGCTGTAAGCCTATTAAACTTCATTTCCATCTTCTGTCATAGGATGGAATGGTTTCTCCTATGAGATGCATGTATCTTGGGGCAACTGGTCTAACTTCTTTATTCCCTGAAGCATGACATTAAAATCCTCTTCAGATGTTGCGATCCTAGCCCTGTAGGCCTTGAGATGCTTCACAAACTAATATTCTTCCCTTGGCACCCAGGAAAACTGTAATCCTTTTCAATTCTATTCACCCAAACACTTTACATATTATTCGTGCTAATAAGTTATCCACCATAGACGCTTTGTTTCAAATACATACGTACTCCTGCTTGTGGCTTTTCTTTTAGTGTTTATATTTGGTTTCTGCTACTATGTTGGCTGCTGTACTGTCCTCTTTAACACTGAGAAGCGCTCCATTTGCTTTGGGGCTGAGTGCAGATGGGAACCTTGTGAAGAAATTGTCTCACTATTCATATGACTACAGGACCAAGAGAACCAATTTACAAGTGTATGCCAGAGCCTAACATTTCTAAATGCAGGCAATTGATTTTGTTATATGTTTCGTGCTACTTAAAAATTTGCTTTTCAAACCAACGTACTGCTCATTAAGCCAGGTCATGCTTGTTCTGCCTCACAGTTTTAGTTCCCTTATAAATTTTGCATTAAGAACTGCAGAGTATTTCACCAACTAGGGAATATTTTTATCCATAACACCAGATTAGCTGGTGGTGAGGTTATACCTATGTACATGCATAATGTAGATAAATGTGTAAAAACCTCTCACTGACTGAGGAAGTTTTCCATTTCATAGGCAAAAGCTTGAGCCAGTGCTATGCAAAAATTGGCTGGGTGACAAGTCAGTGATACAGGCTTCCATGAAGGAGGCAGAGTTTTAGACAGATCCTTCTTTTGTTGTTTCTTATTAGCTAGTTTAAATACTTTTGTGCTCAATGTGCTGTTTACTATGAATCCCAATCCATTCACTTCACTTTGTCTAATTAACTTATGTATTAAGGAGTTTCAAATACTTCATTTGACCTTGTAAATTCCGTTCCTGGAGCTGGGTGCCAAACTTCAAAAGAGCTGAACTTCACAAAAAAGTTGCTTTTATGATTTCAGAGCTTCAGCTTTGAGCTCTTGATAACTTTCTGGCTTAGGCACCTTTCATTTTGTATTTTGGTCCACTGGCTAGCCTAAGAACACTGTTATGATGCATTCCCTCTACTTAAGAAGTTCAACTATAGTAGCTTCATTCATGATAACTGAGATGGTTAAATTAAAGCACCACTGTCATGGAGTCTACAGGAGGATAAAACGTAATTGGTTTACTTCATTTTTTTTTTTATAACACAAAAATGCCAGCTGTATGGGAAGAGGTATTATGTGAAAATCCCATATCAGGACACTCAAAATTTCTATATGTTGCTTAGTTAACAATAAATATATAGGTAAGAATGTACTAGGAAAAATGAGTTTTGCATATAAATCAACTGTTTGTGCTGTGTTGGTGGAGATGCAAGTGAAAGCAGAGCCTATTCATACAGGAATGGTCATCACTGGACATCAGTGGACAGGGGAAGAGCTACAGATGTGATCTATCTGCACTTCTGTAAGGTCTTTGACACAGTACCCCACAACATCCTTCTCTCTAAATAGGAGAGATATGGATTTGATGGATGGACTGTTCGGTGGATAAGGAACTGGTTGGATGGTTGCATCCAGAAGGTAGTGGTCAATGGCTCAATGTCCAGCTGGAGATGGGTGACAAGTTTTGTCCCTCAGGGGTCTGTACTGGGACCAGTACTGTTCAACATCTTCATCAGTGACATAGTGGGATCGAGTGCACCCTCAGTGAGTTTGTGGATGACACTAAGCTGAGTGGTGAGGTTGACACGCCTGAGGGATGGGGTGTCATCCGGAGAGACCTGGTCAAGCTCGAGAAGTGGGCCCATGTGAACCTCATGAGCTTCAACAAGGCCAAGTGTAAAGTCCTGCACCTGGATCAGGGTAGCCCCCGGTATCAATACAGGCTGGGGGATGAAGGGATTGACAGCAGCCCTGCCAAGAAGGACTTGGGGGTACTGGTGAATGAAAAGCTGGACATGAGCTGGCAATGTGTGCTCACAGCCCAGAAAGCCAACCGCATCCTGGGCTGCATCAAAAGAAGTGTGGCCAGCAGGCCGAGGGAGGTGATTCTGCCCCTCTACTCTGCTCTTGTGAGACCCCACCTGGAGTACTGTGTTCAGCTCTGGAGCCCTCAGCACAGGAAAGACATGGAACTGTTGGAGTGGGTCCAGAGCAGGGCCATCCAGAGGAATGGAAACCTCTCCTATGAGAAAAGGCGAGAGAGTTGGGGTTGTTCATCCTGGGGAAGAGAAGGCTCCAGAGAGACCTGACTAGAGCCTTTCAGCACTTAAAGGGGGGTTATAAGAAAGATGGGGACAAACTTTTTAGTAGGGCCTGTTGGGATAGAACAAGTGGCAATGGTTTTAAACTAAAAGAGGGTAGATTTAGACTGGATATAAGGAAGAAATTTTTTACAGTAGGGGTTGTTAAACACCGGAACAGGTTGTTCAGAGAGGTGGTAGGTACCTCATCCCTGAAAACATTCAAGGTCAGGCTGGATGGGGCTCTGAGCAACCTGATCTAGTTGAAGGTGTCCCTGCTCATTGCAGGGGGCTTGGACTTGGTGACCTTTAAAGGTCCCTTCAAACCCAAAATATTCTGTGATTCTATTTGGTCTAATAACAACAGTTTTCATATTCTACAAAAGTGAATTCAACCATGAGCAAAGGGTGTATTCACAGATGATGTATCACTTAAAAGTAAAACTTTAGCTCTTAAAATATGAATAATTGAACTGCAGGTACTACAGACAATCTTATATGGGGCTTAATCTGTCATTAGTGAATAAGTTGTTAACACTGGGATTTTCTTGGTGAAGCTTGGACTTTAAGATTTCTTTAATGAATTGCAAGATTTCTGAAAGAAGAACCTGATTATGACCTCAAAAGGTAGGTACAACTGTAGAGCCACAAATATACAGATATTACTAGACTTTAAGGTCAGAAGAATATATTTATCTAAATTTCATTGAAATAAAGATTCAAGCACCTTGTTTACCTCCAAACAATCATAACTTTTACTTCTAGAAGCATGTTGTATGTGAACTTCTGAGGAACAGAGAACACTCGAGAAATAAAGGAAGCAACGGAAATCTTTTTGTCCTAGACACAAAATGGAATTTAGGCATCTAATTAGAATAGAGCTAAATCAGAATTTAGAAATCAAATTCTAAAATTAAGTCCAGCCATGCTGAAAAGCCTCTTCAGTTTTCACTGAACCCTAAAAGCACCCAAATTCTGGAGGGCATGCAGATTTTGGTGCTATTTTCCCAGGTAACTACAGTCCCACTTCTGTTGCTTTGCCTGGAGCCCTCTTGTTGGTGATGAATAAGCGAAGCGCCCGGAGAGGGAGAGGCATTGCAAGGATCAGCTTCATTCTTTTTCTTCTGTTAGCATTATTATAGAAAGGTTTGGTGTTAAATCAGCTAATATACAAGGTCGCAATTTAATCTTCACTATGTACGTTTATTTACAGCCTCAGTAAAGTTTTCATCCTTTTAAAATTTTTCTTCTCTCACTTGTAACAGCATCTCTGGAGACACTGTGGGTTTTTTTCGGTCCCTATGCATTTCCCTCCATTTATAGGCCAGTAGTATGGTGCTATACAGCATGCTCTTTGAACTAACCTCTAACATACGCTGATTTAAAGTCTGCTTCAGCTCTTCCATGTTCAAAGTGAGTAAGTGTTCTCTTTTGTACCCAGAAGACAAATGAATGCCAACAACCTGTAACTGCCTTTGATGCTTGACCTCTGTATTGAAAGTTTGTGATAGCGTCTCTCTGAAGAAATATAAGCACAGAGAGATCATCTCAGTTGCTTCATAGCCTAAATGTATGCCTTAAACTGAAAACATCTCACTGACAAGATAGTAAATTTATGTAACTGCATGAATTGTGTTGAAGCGTTGCTGTTGCAGGCTTCCATTCAGGGCTTCACTGCCAGAGACATGATAATATTACACATGGCTAAAGGGGAAAAGGAACCTTGTTTTTCTTGTAGCCTGAGTAGCAAGTCATTAGTACTTCTTACAGGCAAAAAAACGGAACAGTGTAATCAGCTCATCGCTGTTAGGTAAAGTAGAAAATGGTTTTTTTTAGCTGTTCTGTTCAGAAGTATGTGATTTTGTGAGTTCTGTGTTCACTTCATGAGTTAGAGATTTGGGGATGGGTGAGACTTCAAGAATCACTTTTATTTTCCTCTGCCGCCATGAGAGAAATGGGTGGCAGAAAATTGTCTGGCATTCCCTGTTTTTCCTGATTGTGTCATGAGGAAGAAAGTATAGGGCATGAAAGGAAAAATGCTTCTTTTCTCTCTTTCTGTCAGCCATGGGAGAAAATGTCAGCTATGGAGCCTGGAAGGACTTTTTTCTTTAAACACTTTTGTATAACTAAGCTTGCTCTGACTCTTGTGATCTTAAAAAAAATGTAGTAGAATTGCTTTTGTCCACGTGCTTTTTTTTTTCTAAGGAACTTCCAGGTGAGCTGACCGTGCTTTTAAGTCACATTTCAATAGAGACAGAGCCATATTCTCTGGCAGAACGTAGTTCATTCAGAATTCCTCTGGTCTACTCTCATTGCTGCCTCAGGTGGAGCTACATCGGCGCACGAACACTGGTTAGGACTTGTTCATGGGCAGTTCCCACGTCCAGCAAATAAAACACAGGATGAGACAATCCCTAAAGACAGAAATTGCTCACCAAACGAAATTAATACTTCATCTTTCACAAACAGCAGGCTTAGCAACTAGAGATCCGGAGTCTTGTGAGGCTGTTTATATGGGGAGGGGTGTGTGGAATGACTGTGCCTCAATAAATCCCTGTAGGATCTGTAAGGAACTTATGCAGATAGAAGGATTTGCCCTCCTCTGTGAAGGCACTGAAATTTTAATAACCTCTGCCTCATGCTACCTGATCACAAGAAACTGTTTGATGGTACATAAGGAACGAATGTTAATTTTGAGCAGAAATGTACAATCTGAAAGTGTGCATACTAGAAAAGTTTCAAATGCTACAAGAACGTAATAAACATCCTACTGAGTGAGGCTGGTGTCCTACACCATACCCTGTTGCTAACACTGGGGGATGATATTTAGCCAGAACACGTGAGTTTGGCCACTTGCCTTTTTCCTCTCCTTGGATTCAGAGCCATTGTATACAGGATACACATGGATATGGGATGGAGTATAGATCCCTGCATATTCTCTCTAGTATCCATTTATGGAACTGTGTCTCTGATTTTGTCTAATCTCTTTTTGAAACACTGATACTATCCGTCTGCACAATTTCCTGTGACAACACATTTCAAAAGTTTGCTACCTGTTCAGTAAAAAAAATAATTCCTTCCATCTGTTTTAGAGGATCTCCTACTAGATTCAATGAGAGCTTTGAAATCCTAGATTTTTGGGAATTTGCTTAATAACAATTCTCCACTGATCTTACTCCATCATTGTTGTGATTTTATAAACTTCAGTTGTATTTCCCCTTAACCCTCTTCTCTCCAAAATTAAGTCCCATCCTTTTCAGTTTGTCTTTTTTTTTTTCCTCCTCCTCTCAAGGCAACTGCTTTATTCCTGTAGCCATTTTCATTGCCCTTTCTTGTACCTTTTTTGACTTCAACTTGTCTTTCAGTGATTGTTGAATGTCAATTGGGGAGTTCTGGTATTCAGCATCTAAAATTATCACCGATGGACTAATGAGTTGAAGCCTCATTCTGTTGATCCCTTAGCTCTGTAATATTCTTCTTCACATCCGGAGTCACAGCATAACCAGCACATTTGCTGCATTGCCAAATGTTAATACCATTTAGTAAGTGCGTGCCTGTGTGAGTATCAGGAATGAACAAAGCTTATTAAAAAATTCACTGTCGCTAAAAATCCAGCTCAGCATTATTTCCTGAAAAATACTCCTTCAATACTTAGTATTTTTATTTCACTCATTTTGTTTCATTTCTACAAATAGTTTTGATAGAGAGATTTACTAATAGGAATGTTCACTGATATATAGAACTTAGAAACAAATCTTGAAGAATATTATTGTCAAAGGATTTTAAAATTCACAGACATGACTATCTGGAAACTGGAGCTGAAATTTCACTCAGCTGACCCAGCGCAGAAATAAGTTCAGTGAAATATTTGGGCAATCATGACCATATAATTCCCTATTATAACAGATTTCCGATTAATTCTTTCAGAATAAGATACAGCCATGAATGAATCATATGAATAATTAATTGATTAATTTCAAATAAATAAATCTAAGAAAATTATGAACTGTTCGCAGACAATTTGCCAACAGAAAAAGGAAAAAATTATCTTATAATTTATTTACTACGAATAATTCTCCCAACTCTCCATGAGTCGCTGATGCTCTGAGCATCCATTATTTATATGCTGTTTTGTTTTGTTTGTTGTTTGGTTTTAGTAAAATCACTAAAATTAAAAATGGGAAAATATAAGGTTCTTCAGCATAATATATCATCTGAAATTTCAACCAGTGTGTCTGCCATCTTTCAAAAGTTCAGCTGGCTAAATTTCAGCTGTGACTACCATGAAAGCATACCTTCAATTCCTTTTCCCTTTAGTGTCTGCCTACACCAGACCCAGGCTACTTTACTCACTTGAATTCAGGCCAAATGACACAGAGAAATTTCATACTTATAAAGGAAATCTTGAACATTGACACAATAATAGCTGTAATTTACATGGATGTTAAGCATGCTGAGGTGCTCCCATTGTTATCTCAGAAGACGGAAAAATTCATCCAGTATTTCACTAGGTGACTGCACCAAAACAGTCCTGGCAATTTTGCATAACTCAGGCTTTACTTATGCATTTCTGCTTATGTACACAGTATAAATTAAATTATGAATAGCAGACTGCACACACCTAAAATTTCTTCCTCAGTCAAACTGAACGTAGAAAAAAGTTCATGACATCTGTTATGCTAAAAGATAATTGGAGGTGGGAACAACTTAATGAAATGAAATGATCTGAACCTAATTTTTATTCCTGCTTGGCTCCTACTAGGGCAATGAGGAACTGTACACATGACACCCTCAGGACTGAGCCGAATATGTTCCAGGAACACCGTTCTGCTCTGCTGTCTTGGTTGTGAATAGGGTTACTGGGAGACCTCCAGGGCTTTGGTTCCATTTCTTTTAACCTTCTTTTATGGTACTATCACTGATTGTGTTCCTACCCAAGCACCACAGTGCTTTTCTCATTGCCTGACTCATGAGACAGCTTTAGGGTCCTTGGAGGGCTAGTTTAGAAATGTGAATAGTGCATCCAGCGGTGGAGGAATAGGGGAAAAGTTTAATGGGTGAACTAAAAGTCTATTCCCAGCTGTAGACCTGGATTTATTATGTGATCCTAAATATTGGTGTCCCCATGGTTCATGACTGCATTCAGGATGAAGACTTGAACCCTATTCCCTGCTCCCGTCTCCACACAGGCTTCTTTTATTCCTGTCACTCATCCCGAGGCAGCTAACAAAAGGGTTACTTCAAAACATCAGTATGGGGGCCTCCAAGATTGTCTACAGTGCCATCTTGAAACAAATTATCCACCAACCCTGATGCCAGTCGTCATCCTCCCTCTATCTCGTCTCGTGTCATGTATTTCTCCCACACTACCCAGCTTTGCCTGTGAACCTCTCATTCTCATAGTGATTATCATCTTGTGCCAAAACAAAACCTCTCAAGCTTGGGATGAATGCGAGAGGAAATGTCTGTGAATGAGGGGCTCCCTCTCCCTGACAGCCTTCAGCTCATCACATGCTAGCTACCTATTCAGGCAATCTTTCTCCAGAACCAAGCAGAACACTTTTCAGGGGGAACTTCAGCATGAAGTCAATCACTTGAAGGTGAATTTTCTTTCATTAAAGCCACCCATACAGGCACAAACCTGCACTGTGAAATCACAGGCATCTGTTTAACGCTGCAGGCATACAAAAACAGGACAACTACAAATCGTTGGCTTTGCGATTATTTATTGGTCAATTTCAATATATTTCATGATTATACATTGGCCAAAACCAGTTTCAAGATGTTAGCCTAACAAGTACAGCCTGCAATAATAAAAGGACTCCTTTTCCCAGTCAGTTAGAATTATTATTAAAATGAGACTCTTAATTCTTCAAAGCGAGAAGTGCAGGTAAACTATTCAAAAGATGCTTGGCAAGTGATTTCTTTATTATTATTATTACCTTACTGAGTGAGATGTCTGGATTTGTGCATTTTTCATGGTCTTCATCCGAATCCAGATTCCAAATGCTCTGTCAAGATTTAAAATCCAGGAAATAAGTCCATTACTGTTCTCAGTAGGTGCCACTTATGTGCCTCTGCATTGCGTCTGTCAAGATGAAAGGGCAATCAAAAAAGTGTTTGGCCTCATCCGTGCAATGTTTCTCCATGGTGCAGAAAGGAAATTCTTAGGCCAAAGGAATAAATGAGGTACCGGTTATACTGAGACCCCCAAATAATATCTTTTCTGAAGAAAATTCACACATTACTATGCACATTGCTCTCCGGAGAGCATGTTGTTTCAGTTTTAGAAAAGATGACAAAAAAGTATTGAATTGCAAAGGACCTAACGAAAAACACAGGAATCCAGCACACAGGTTTTGATTAACCCTCTGTGTTAATAGTCTGATACTAAGTAATATGATTTTTAAATTTTATGACATTTGATTTATAAATTTTATATATGTATAAATATATTTGTATACATATATATATATTTATTTGATACAGAAAAAATATTTCAAATACAAGCAGGAATAAGATATGTTCACTGGAATTTACCATAGCCATTTAAGTTCAGCTGTGTGTTACTGTATGGGAGAAATGCTACATTTTGCTTACCACATTAATTCTTAACGTCATAGGTTTTGTGTATTCAGCCTTATTTGAGCTCCAGTTATTTGTTGCAAACTGAGGTAGAAGTAGAGCAAGAATCAAAACTTAGGTAAATTTCTTATCTCTTTTAGTGTCAAAGTTAAATTACAGGAGATCTTACTGTTCTCTAACAGGTTTTCTCATAATTGTAAAGATTTATTGGCTTTTTAAGTAAGGTCTTGGTTTCCCGTGCTTATAACTCCACAGCTTTAACCCTGGTCTGATTTTTTTGCATTCCGAGTGTCCAAATTTGTCTGATTTTTTTGGTATGGGGCAGGACAAAAGGAAGGTGAGACAGAAAGGTGGAGAAAGGGCGGGTATGGAACTGAGAATTCAGCCACTCCTGAAAATGAAGCTGTGTTTTCCCTTGTTAAAAAATGAATTACCTTTTTAGGGTTTATTTTTGTGCTAAAAATTAATGTGCTGATCCTCACTGTGATCATCTTTCAGTTGTTCAGTTTCTTTGGAGCAAAGAAAGTTTGGCAAAGGAATATAATTGTATCATACGTATGCCTTTGCCAGTCCCATTAAAATCTATTCAGATTTGGCCATGCTTTTAAGCTTGTTTTAAAATTAAAATTTTCTAGTCTCTGCTACTGGCAAATATATGTGAAAAGTATCCCATTCTTTTTTATGGGTGGGAGGACAAGGGTCTCCACACATACCTGTGGTCTCCCTTGATAGTGTTCCGTGCATAGTCTAGGCCAGCTCGTCAGCAGAATGGGGACAATGCAAGCATCAAAATAATGCCATGGAATAACAGAGGAGGAGGTCACTACACATTTTGAAAGACTAGAAAATTGCAGGCAAAACTACACTGAAAAATATTATCAAGGCTGTGAAGTCAAACACTGAACAGTTAGGTACCGCCACACTTGGAGCTGCTTGAGCAACCCTAGTTCAGCTCCTATCCAGATACATTATGACACAGAACTAGCAAAGCAGTTAGACAACTAAAAAGTTCGGGTGGCCTTATATTTTAGCATTTGAACTCTGCGTTGGCATCTAGCATCAAGGCATCAACCACCATGAAATGCACAGGGGAAGCTGGATATACGGATATCTGTGTGTATGTATGTGCTGTAATATGACAATACTGGCTCTGATTTAGCTCGCTCTTGGACATTCTGACATTAAGGAACCAATTCATACAAGCCTCTTGTTATCCTTTTTTAAGATTTTCTAAATATTTGCAACTTGTTTTGAATGTGCAAAAGACCTAATTACTACAGAGAAAGAATTCTTGACCACCAATTGTAAAGCTTACATGATGCTACAAGTGAAAGGCACGTGAATAAAGCTCTTGAAAGAGAAATATACAGTTGATGAAAAAGTGCAGAAACAATATGAGACCCCATTGCAAATTGAACTCTCCAAACATGCAGCAGCCGTCTGAAAGAGATTAATATAAGAATTTGAACTTTTTATGAAAGTAAATGGAGCTACAGAGAAAACTAAGGAAAATGGGATTTTTTTTTATTTTATTATTCTTATTAAGCCCATGACATTAGATTTGCTGAAAAGTTTTCCATTAAAATGATCAAGAAGAAGCCAATTATCAGACAGCACTACAGAAATTAAAAGAATGTTACACTAGTAGTGAGAATGTACATAAAGAATTAATCTCAGAAGCGGAGACACTGGCCTCTCATTAATCACCCAATAAGAACATCATGTACTTTGGAATGAGATTCAAAATGTTTGCATGCTGAACAGCCCAATTAGCATCTTGTTGCCTGGAGCTAAGAAGTAGGAACGGGTCAGAACAGGGGTGCCTCTTAATTCCTCCGGTCTAACTGCATTGTTACGAGCAAAATGAGATATTTTTATATATTTAGGACGCACAGCTCAGAGCCACCTTATGAAGACAGGCGACTATATGCTATTTACAAAGAAAAAAGGAGTCAATACTTTTTAAAATCAACCAGGGGAGGAGCTCCTCCTGACTGTAGCATCGCTTTTTGTGAGAAGCCGATAATTCTGTAGCATATTAAATGTGTTTCGAGAGCGCTGGCTGAGGCAAAGCTCTTGGAGACATCAGCAGACAAATGCATGGCTTCGAGATACTGACAAGAGCCTCGGCGCAAGCTGGTTGCTGAGTTGCCCAGACTGCAAA
Source organism: Rissa tridactyla (assembly GCF_028500815.1). NCBI lineage: Eukaryota > Metazoa > Chordata > Aves > Charadriiformes > Laridae > Rissa > Rissa tridactyla. Next base: position 68,813,969 of record NC_071467.1, on the reverse strand, counting down.
GACTTGGCATGCTTCGGTCTAGGTGCCTGCGGAGCTCTGGAGTTAAAAATGATGAAAGAGAAGGTGATAATGAAACCTTAAGTACCTCTAAGATTAGCTGGCAGCTGACAGTCAGTTCCCAGGGTTTGTAGTTTTGGAGGCAGCACCCTAGACTGCAAGTCCTGAATTCAGTGCAGAAGTGCTGCGTTAGATTTAGGTGCATTCTTTCATTCTGTGATTGTTGACTGTTTTTCCAGTGAACATCTTTGCTTGTGACACAGAACAGGGATGAACCAATGTTGTCATTAATAAAGCTGATGTCTCCTTCACCCCCACGTTAGTGCAGAAATGAGAAGGTATTAGTGAATGTAGCTTGTAATTGCAGCCGATGAAGAGAGGTAATACTGTCTTGCTATTGCCTTGCTTCACCCTGGAGAACCAAATTCTTTACTGCCCTGTCATGATGTTTAGCAAGCTCCTTATGCCAGACTTTTCATGAGGGATCTCTAATTGCATGTGCCTCATCTTCTCTGTACCTGGGCTGACCTCATGCCACAGCACTAGGAGCAGCTGCACCGACGAGCAAAGCCAGTGGATGCTGCGCTTCAGAGAATAACTCTGGTGTATTTTTGACAACTAGTTGTGTAAGGTATCTCAGACTAGATAATTAAAATAATTGGGAACTTCTGACTTTAGTGTCTGTGAGCATCAGCACTTTGTAAAGTGAAGATAGTTACATCTCTCTGTTTCATGTTTGTATTTTGAAAATAAACTCTTATATTACGGTGACATAGGAAAACACCCATGGGAAAAAGAGAGTCTATGTTCAGAGTGGGATCTGAAGAGTGAACTAAAGTAAAAGCTGTGAAAGGCACACACTGAAGAAAGCCAAGTATTAAACATCTCAGGATCACATTGTCAGCCAATCTGCATGCTGAATGAAGTGCTGATCTTCTGTGGAGAGTAGCATGTGATTAATTAACGGAACACTATTTTAAGAAATATGTTCAGGAGCCCTGAATTAAAATTTTACTCGCAACTTTAATAATATTAGACACCTCAAAACTCCAGTATCTGACTTTGTAATCTTAATGTTATTCTACATTTTTTTTTTTAGATGTTTTTATATATACATCATGGTTGGAAGTAAAGAAAGCTTTTTATCTTCCAGCAGAGCACTGTTTTACTATGATCGGTCCACTTGTGTAGAGGGAAGAGGAAAAAATTTCTCAAGGGTTTTCAATGGGTAAATGTGTTAAGTATTCCTTTAAAAGCTGATAGTCAATAATACTCACAATAATACTCTTTTAGTGTAAAATGCAGATGAGGAGAAAGGGAAATACTCTGTCATGTTTTGGTTTTGTTTTAATAGGAAACTTTTAAAGTACTGAGATTGTTGGAAAGTTAGAAGTAGACCTAGAGGTGATGAATTGGTTGGGATGTTACAGGCAACACAGTAAAGTTACTATAATATTTGTTCTGTGATCAGTCACAGTAATTATTATTTCTCCACAATGCAGTCTCATGGAATTAGGTGGGTTTTTATTAATGTCTACAGTTGTAGGCATTTTACTTGAAGGGGAATGTTTCAATAGAATATAAATGTAATAATTTGCATCCTGGTCTTCATTAAAAGCATGCAACTGTTTGATAAAGTGCCAGTGAAAGTGATTTTTCAGCCTGCAAGATTCATCTAGATTTTTATGAGTCAGAGATCAGTGACAATTTAAAAATGCATGTGTAAACAAAATGTAGTTATTCCACTTGGACCATAAATATAAATGTCTGTCTATCTCAATTGAGGTGTTTCTTTCTTTTGAGGTCTGGGAGGGTTTGGTGGAGTGAGGAATGTGAATTGCAGCTATTTTTAACTGTTAAAAATAAACAGAAGAAATAAAAAGTGATAGGAAGGTGTGTTTCTTGCAGGAATGAGTGCTACATGTGATGTGAATACGTAACTGAGATTGAAATTTAATTCTATCACAGAATATTTGCTATCCTGTTTATATATGTTTTCAGCCTTTTTCTTGTTTGAACTATTTTTCTTTTCTTTTTAAAGTCATCTCGATTATATAAGCAATTAGCTTAAAAATGCAAAATCTGACTTTCTTACTTATTATTGGGGGGCTAGATAGAGAGATATAGACAATACAGCCATTCAAGAGGCTGATTGGAGATCTACATCTTCTAGAGTTAAAAATGCCTCTGCGCGTTAGGGAAGCATTTTGAAGAGTTTCAGGTGAAGACAGAAATAGAATACCATTAAGGTTTGTACATCTTTTTATTTTGGATGAATTTATAACATGTCTACAATACAAACCATCACAGTCCAGAGGAGAAAAACTCCACAAAGTATTTAGAAGGTGCGTCTGAAATAACGAGGAATCTGTGACATACACAGGAGACATGAAATGTGTAGAGGAAGCAGTCAGAAAATGTCAACAAGATTCTTCGGTCATGTTACAGACACGCACAGTGGAAGGCCAGGATGAAACAGTCAAAAGTTGCAACAAGGCCCCGAACAACCTGATTGAATTTCGAAGTTCATTCTGATGTAGCCAGAAGATTGAATTAGAGGACCTCTGGAGGTCCCTTCCAACCAATCTTTTCTGGGGTTCTGTGAATAAGAACTTGTCCTGATGGCTTTAGGCATGTAACTTGTGTTATTCCCTGGGATGTGGAGCTGTGGAGGTCTGTAAAAACTTATAGAGCCTTACAGTTTCATTTCATTGTATTTCCTTGTTTAAGTCATTGTCTGGATTTTTACCTGTAAAATTTATAAATGTGGTTTCGTTCAATTTATGGATATGAAGCAATAAACTCTACTGATACTTTATTTACTTATATCTAGGATGTGAAAACAGATGACAGCTTTCTTGTATTGCCTTCTTGTAAGGAGATGATTCTGATTTATATTCTGACTCAAAATACTTGTGTAGTGCTGGACTCTGTTTTTGCAATGACTACTCAATAAAAGTGTTTGTTCAGGGCCAGATTATAGCCCATAGTACTTAAATATCTTGAGCTATCTAAATGATAAAGTAAACCAGACACTTCACAGGGAAAACAAAACACTATATCTCTAAAGCGTACTATGATCTTTTCCTATGAGAAAATTTAAGCAGAAATTAACAGCACGTGAACTGTAAATCTGATGGTTGATTTCTGAAGTGTGACTATGTAATGTGCTGATAAAATAAACCTAGTAAGTCAGAGAGAATTCTAAATTTCACACCTATTGCCCACACTTGAACTTAAATATGCCTTTGGTGTTAGTTATTGGGAGCTGCAAAAATCCTAAGTAATATAGGACATACCATATAGTGCTGTAATCTGGTGCAATGTAGTTGAGGCATGGGGGTTTTGTCTCTTCTACTGTAACTAATAATTGTCGTGTTCATCTGTGTGCTTTTTAGCTTGCTGAAGGGGCAACACTGTTCCCAGCCTTCATAAGGGTCTGCAATTATAACATTCATAAAAACAGCTAGTCATAAACATGTCACATAAAGTATTTCACAGAGTTTATGTGAAAGGAAATTGAAGTCTCTTGAAAATGGAACTGAATCTTGTCCAAACAACCTTCGATACACTAATCCAACTTTATTGTTGTTATATATTACAGGCTTCTTTATCCGTGCGTACTATCATTAACCATACAGTATGTTTTGATAAATGTTCCCCTTCCTGGAAACTTGTGCAGTACTTTGACCACTGTCTCTGTTGGTGGTGCCTTTTCATTAAGTCTAAACTGTGGAAAAAGAGATGCCATATTTAGGTGAAAGAAACTGATAAAATGAAAAAGTAATTACCTCCCAAGGTGCTTGTGTGGTAGAACTATCTGTCTGCACTTTAAGACTCCTAGATAATTAGTTAATATTTGAGAAATAATAAACAATTATACCTAAGGCTAATAGCACTACTTAATTTTTATTAATTTTTATTAAAGATCTACAATGGCTAGGGTCACCATGTAACTTGAATTAGTCAGGCAATATTCCCAAACAGTACTCAGGATATGAGTTATGATACATTTTGGGTGAGCAGTTCCTTCATTTTAACAAATGACAACAAAGAAAAACAATTTGTGGTATGAGTTTCAGGCTACCTATACTTGCACGTAAATATGTTTTGGTTGTAAAATTCACCTACATGTTGCTTTGATCCATGTCATAGTTCTTCAGGGCTTTCCTTTGCCTCAAAGGCAGTTATGGATATGTTGGGTCACTCAGACGTGCGTGTGTCTCTGCTGCTGCTCCTGACCAGAACCCACAGTGTTTGCTCATGAAGGATGGTTCATGGAATAGCCTCAGAAAAGTGGACAAGTCCTACCCTCACCCTGCTCAGGTGCATACACGTGTGTGTCTACAGTGTGTGGTAGTCACCAGGTCAAGATTATCTTCATGTTCAGCCATGCATGTGGTTGTTAGTGTTATTCACGAGTGCATGCTCAAGCAAAGAGGTGGGTCCGGCTCTGTAAGGGAAAAGCTGACTCGTATAGTTGTTGTTTGGGTGTAAAGTAACCTCTCTACAAACAAAATAGACTAGGATTGGGCAAGGCCGTGAATGCAAAAGCAGGCAGTTTGAATTTGACTCCAAGTGTTGTGGTAATGAGTTCAGTTTGTTATAGCTGCTTAAAATGCAACAATAAATTCAGTAAACCTGTGGATTAGGTCAAGCTTAAATTTGATTTTAACGTCTGTGTTACTGAAGCTTCTTTTTCTTCGTATTCCCCTGTGCTTCCAGAGCTGTTTGATTCTGTCCGTGATGCAGCCGTTTAGTCATATAGTATGCTGGCTGCATGCCCACGTGTGCTTCAGTAACTGCAGGTCATCAGCCAGGATAGCGGGCACCTGCGTCCCATGGGTATAAAGGCCCAAAGCAGGTAGGTTTGCAGGTGGTAGGTTGCAGGTCTGCATGGTCTGTGCTCTGGTCTCCTTGGCTGTTTGTCCCTCTTGAGGGTACAAACACAGCGTGTAATGACATGTGTGAAGTAAGAGACTGAGATTTCAGTACCAGTGGCCACTCTGTGTTGTGTCTAGGAGATTTATGTGGTGGAACGTGTGGTGTTAAGAGGAATATGGTTAAAGGTCCCACAGACTTGTTCGTAACTTTGCTACACTGAGAGGAAACTCCTAAAAAGAAGGGTTGGGAACTTCTATGATTATAGTTTGGGGTTTTGCTGTAGCAAACCCAATGCAAAATGAAAATTTTAACAGAGCTCTCTGCTTGAAAAATGTTTTGACAGTGTAGCTGACCAGATGTGTTTATGAAGTCCAGTCAGGGAACTTCTCGCTAGCCTCCCATTCTGCAGGGGAACAGGAGAACACTGGTGCACCTGCTCAGATTTTTCTGGCTGATCTTAATTTTTGCTGTGGTAAGTCATGGCAATAGCACCAAGGAGAGATATTTGCATCAGCATTTTTCTGAGAAAACTGTGACTTTGTTTAAACCCCAAACCTGGAAAACACTAGCTCCAGAAAATTTTAATTTTTTAAGAATTCTTCAATGGAAAGTTGAAAGCTACTATGAAAAGCAGGTGTTTCTATTTGGGGGTGGAGGGAAAGTTCAGTACAAATCCAATTATCAGTTGAAAAGCAGCGTAACAGAAATTTTTCGAAGATTTAAAGTTGATTATTTTTTTCCCCTCTTTCTTTCTCAGCCAGAAATGTGGGGTTGTTTTGCCTTTTAGAAAGGTATTGTCTGTTGTGCTTTGGTTACCTTTGGTTGCCTGAATATTGAGTCTGGAAGAAGCAGTTGAGTATTAGTTGCTTTCACATTTGATACTAATCAGCCTTCTTTAAACTCTTTCACTCTTAACACTTGAAATTACGGAAGAGAAAAACATGCTTTATCATTTGTAAGTCGCCACAAAGTGGTGAAGCTTTGTGACAGAAAGAACTCAATAGTGAGGAAATGAAGTGCTGTTTGGGACGAATGGGATACAGCTGAACGTGGTTTTCACTTTTCATTGTGTGCTTTCTCACCTGTTTGAAGGTTTCCTCTCTACGTGTCACTTCTATGCTGTTAGAAGTTATGTCTTTTGTTAAATAATTTAGAGCTTTCCAGTCTGACAATCAGGGAAGGATTAAAGCTATGTATTTTTTTCTCTTTTCTTCTCTTTTTTTTTTTTCTTTCTTTCTATTGGGCTGCTGCTGTTTCTTTTACAATACAGAAAAGGAGAAGGAAAAATGGAAAAAATTAATATCCATTACAGTGTACTATAGCTGTGTTAGGTTGTTCCTGAAAGAAGTAAAAGGCAGAGGTCACACTAGGAATTGTATTTTACACTGTGCTCTTTTGTGAAAGCAAATCTTCTATCAAATTGCATCAGTATTTACAATTCTTTTTAATTCTAACTTGTTCTTCCACTTTTAATTCATAATGTTTTAGGTGAAATCTTATTCACAACGTTCAGAATATGGAACTTACTTAAAGGTAAAATTTGCATACAAAATGATGAACCAATTTAAAAATAACAGAAATTCAGACAACTTGTTATTCCATTGGTTTGGGCTTGTCTTCACTAAGATAGAAATATAAAAGTCTTTACTTGAGGCAGATCACACTTACTCTACTTCAGGATTTTCTTGGCGTTTGTCCTCTTGCATTATGTGTTTTAGCAGGGAAAGCAACAAGCAAATAAGGAGCTCCTTCATCTTTATGGAGGATAATCTTAGTGAAGCTGGTGCCCCAAACATTGTGAAACATACAATAACCTAGCAAGTGCTTAAATATAAATTGCTGAACTCTACACATAACATTAACAATTCAGATTTTGCTTCCCCTTTCACGAGCAAAGTTCTTGAGAACAGAATGGCAAGAAAACATGAGTAACATCAGTAGACGAAAGTGTCCCAGGCTTGTGTTTGTCCAGTGGTTGCAGCAGCTGATAAATATTCCCAGAATTTGACAAAGGATTTTACTAATTTCCTCAGTTGTTTTGTGGATAATCCACTACATTCGGCCACAAGCCTAACTTCATGACATGGTGAGGGTTGTCAAAACCACTTTAAATTGGCTTTGTTCACTCTCATTGCAGCTGTCAGAGTTCTGTGATGGGCAGGATCTTCTAAAAGTCCTTTAAAATCCATCATCTTCTGAAAAAAGTTGTACCTTAGATACTATGCTGTTCAATCCTATTGCTCAGTATCAATGCAAGGCCATAAAACTGAGATTTTTATTGGCCTAGATGCAGAATTTCCTGACAGCATCTGACTGTTCTTCTTCTCTTCTCACCCTCTGCCATCAATGTCATCACCCAGTTGGCCATATGTTTGTAAGAAATAAGGACTTGGATAAAAAGCAGGAGGCTCCAGATTAACCAAAGCATGAATAAGGAAACACATTACACAACTGACAGACAAGTTGAGAAAGTACTTATCTACTGACTGTCAAGGAATGCAGGCTCTGAAGGTCCTACTACATTTATATCTTAACCTGTATGTTAAAATAGCAGCATTCATTATTGCACCCTTTCCTCTTCTCCCTTCCTGCATGTCTGAATGGTAAACCTTTGTTTCAGTGAGATAAATAGCTCTTTTGTTTGTCCTAGAAAACCATGCCATTTTTGTGTAGAATCTCACAAGTAAGCTGTATGGAGTTGCCTCCATGAATGTTTCTAGACCTGCTGTAGTAAGGATGAGAAAAAAATGGATCATATGGTAAAGAACAGCGCTTTGTATGTGGCCAAGTGGATTTTCATGCAAAATGCTCAACTGGCTAGGTTTGTTAGCTTTTCATAAAACACACCTCTTGCTCCTAACACGGTCCTTGCTTTTCATTATTGCTTTTTCCCATGTGGGTTTGGACTTCTTGCCCTCGACTGGGTTAAAGCAGTCTGGAGCTATAGATGCTCTTCAGAGGGTGTTTTATGCCCTTTGCCTTGCTGTACAGCCCAGAAAGGTCAATAGTAGTGATAAGACTAGGTGTGCTCATTCGTATGCCACAATCTTCCCACCATATTATGGGTAGCCTGCATCAGGTCCCTGTCCTTACACTTCCTGTCCTCTGCAGTGGGACTGCCTGTGCAGAGGTATAACTCACAGCTGAAGCAAATTGAGCACAGTACTGTTAATGGGGTTGTCTGGGCATGGCCTGTGCTGAAATAGTGATAGCATCTTTCTCTGTCTCTTTCATTTGTCTGCAGAACCAGTTTAGCCTCCTAACATCCACCAGTTTCAAAGTTCACTTGTTGAACTTGACTCTTCCTGAGGTATGCCGTAGGTCTGTCTGTCAGTGTAGTAAAGTTTTATTCTCATATTCAAGTTTTTCTTCATGCACGGGAGGATTGGAAATAAGTGCATTTGTAATTTAAATGCAAAACTTGAAATTGATGGATTGCTCTGCAAGTTGGAGCCAGAAGATCCATGTGTCGTTTACCTTCTTGTTTTGCATGTTTGAAATCATAATTAATATACTTAACTGGTACTTATTATACACACTAAGTCCCAGTAGTGCTAAATGTGTACACATTGTGTTTGTATTCTGGTACTTCCTATGCAAGTGTAATACTCAGTAAAAGTTAATATTTTGATAATTCCTTACCATATTTCTGGCCTCATTCACATTCGTGTCCATGTGTGTAATTGTAGATTAACTTAACGAAAAAACATACTGCAAAAAGCATACTTAGTTAAAGCCAGTCTTGTAATCTTTTTTGCAGTTTTATTTCCTTTTTTTTTTACAGTTAGCACTTGTGTACTTGAAATCGTCACTGTTCTCAAAAGAGAAACCTATTGTGAATGGTATCTGATGCAGCAGTAACACAAAGTTTTCTTTATGTTTTATACCACCCCAAGTCAAACAGAGCTACAGAACTTAACATAGAGATGTTGTTTTGTAAAGGTGGAAAAATACATCTGAAAACAGTCTGATTCTGTGCCTTGTTTCTGCTGTACATCCAGCTTCATGAGCAGTGAAGTCCTCTGTCTTTCACTCCCTATGGCGCCCTGTAGGGTGATGATTACAGCACCTTCCTGAGGTGACTGCTCAAACCTATATGAGTGAAGGAAGACTTAGACCCTGATTCTTCAGTGCAAAGCCCTGAATTTATGGAAAATGGACTCTGTGCCTTGTGTCTGGAATCTTTTCTGCCCAAAGGTCTTTCAAGATAGCCTATCAAGGGTCTACCATGGTCTTCATAAAGAAAGCACTAAAGTTCTTTCTGCCTATGGATGATAAAACAGTTCCCTGAATCTTGTTTCTCACATCTGACTAGGACATGTCCAACCTTGTGACCCAGGCTGTAACTGAATAAACACTTTAGCCCATAGGGAGGAGCTGACTACTTACTCTAGGTGCTTCAAGGTTTTGCTAGTACTTGGACATAAGCAATCTGACTCACTCTCAGTGACTTTCTTCCCAAAGTCCAGCCTGATGAACTGGGTCACTTTCTGTAGAGCTTTACAATAAATAAATCTCGGTAATGCATATTGAACAGCTTATTCCTTTGTTTTGTATTGCTACAAAAAAAATTTTCTTTACTACTATTCTAAAATCAGGATTTAACACTCTGCTCTGCTGCAGTGTTGCCAACTCTGAAGGGAAAGGTGAAAGATGTCACTAATGAAGAAAATTAAGTTTAATCTCGCTAAGGGAGACCTACTGGCCTACATCACTAAAACTTTATTTATGGCATTTTTTGGAGGCAAATATCCTAAGAAATACAAACCTTATACAAAAACCCCTCTCATCGTCTGTTAATATACAAGATGGCAAAACTTGTGCACAAGGAAACACAAATTGCCTGGAAATAGATGTTTTTTATATGAGAACAAGTGAGCAGTAAGATACTCTTGACCAGATTCTTCAAAGTTACTTCAAATAAAAATGTTACCTTTTTAGTGCCTCCCCAGTCTCAACAGTGTTTGGTGCATATATTAATCTTGCTTCAAGGTGATTTGAATGTACATGCTCAGTGTTTGAAAACCTCTTTGTTTTTCATTCATGAAAGATCATTTATTAATATTTGATTTTATTCCCCTTCTATTTGTCCTTATTTGGACTTCACATGCCTGGCAGATACAAATGTATAGAAAATAATCCATATTGCTTTGTATTGGATTCATGTATATTACAAAGGAAAATCCCCATAGCATTAGGATTTTGTGTGTATAAATTCCTTTTAGAAGCGTACCCTTAGTGAGAGCAGCATATTAAGAAGTTGAGACAGAAGATGAATTTTAACATTAGAGTGATGCTGATTCCTCCAAGACAGTTTGGGTCCTAATGATTCTGATTAAAGAAAAAAGAGGCTAATGAAGAAGGCACAAATAAGTATTCCATGTTGCTTTTTGATATGTTATAGGCATGGCAAGACCTATACAATCTGTCAGTCCTAACCAACCATCACACAAAATATTGAAAAACAGAGATGGAATTTATTGGCCTCAAAATACTGAATTTATCAATTCTTTCCATTGCTCCTCTATTTTTAAATTTGTGCAACATGAAGGAAAAATGGTTGTTAATTTATAGCACCACATTAAATCTTTCTCTTCAAAAATTAAAACTTGTTTTTAATTTGCTAACAGAAAGCAGTTCTGCAAGTTTACACTGAGTCTTGTTGATATGCCCTTAAACTTACGTAGGCCTTCTCAATCCTGTGTGCAGGCAGCGTGACCATGACTTTGACTACTGTTTATTAAAATACTGTCAGTGCCCTGATTCAGTGATCATTGAGTTCTGCTTAGTTACGATCTGCTTATAGAGAACCTTCTGTGTTTTCTCTCTCAAAAAATAAAGACACAATACAGTTGGCTTGCTCTAATTTTAGAGTTAGAATTTCAAATGTTTCAACTGCATTTGGAGTTTTTTTCTTTTCTCTTCATCTTCAGGAATCACGTAGGGGAAGGTGTCATTACAAAGAAAAGCGTTGAACAAATTAACCAACCTGTTGTCTTGTATATAATACAAACCTAATTGTGTGGTGTTCCCTTCAGTGCAATCCTGTCACTAGGAATAATCTGCTCACCCATGAGCAGATATGAGCTGAAGAAGGTAGTGCCTGGAAGTAGCTGAGATGAGAAGAGGAAGGTAGTTTTATTATCTGTAACAATTCTGGCTGTTGGGGGAGTGGTGGGGAATGGAGAAGGTGGATGTGCCACCTCTGATGCACTGCAAACCTAGCCTGTAGAAGTCCTTTGCAGGACATAATGCTGGTGAAACCGAAGATGTTCTGAATCAAAATGGAGTCACTTGGTATTCTGTGTCACTGTAGTTTTGTTTTTTATTCCAAGATTATAGTTTAAATGGGCCATGTGACCATGGATTTTTATTATAATAATATAGTATATGTGATAAAGCTCCAGCATCCAAAAGAATCCAAAATAATTTGAAAATAACAAGATAATAATTACCCTCTTTACACATGGTAATATGTAATTATTACGGGATAAACTGATCTCATTTAAATTACCTATTTGATTATGTTATGTATGCTTTGTGAGATAGTGTTACCCAGTCCATTAATGTGTCTGTTTTGATTGACATCACTTTCACACTAACTACTTTCTTTTTGTATTCATCTAAAATAGACTAAATTTATCATGCACTGAATGGAAACTTAAGAATAAGTGTTTAGATAATTGGGCATCAGGGATTCTTAGAAGTCTTTATTATGTGAGAGTGCCCAAATAACATCTGTTCCTACATTCCTGTTATTCAGGGTTTCTTTGTAGTTATTGGGTCTTCAGGGACCTCAGAAGCAAGAAACAAAGATATGCTGAATAAAATCCACTTTATGTAAAGCCTTTTACACCCATCTAGTTAGTGAATGTGGCCTGGTTTGGAGTAAGGCTGAATATTAGTGAAGAAAGACGTGACTGTTTTTTGATACTCAAGAACAGCCAGGTGTAAGAAATACAGAAAGTTGTTCAGGAGAGTAACAATGCCTAGACATTTCTTGACACCAGAAGGCAGACAGCATTTTCAAGGCTTGTTTCAACATCAGAAATTTTCCCCCAAATGCCAACGATTTCCAGCATATTCTCTAGAGAAGATCTTATCACAGATTCAAAGGAAATGTAATTAAAGTTAAAAAACATAAACATCGATTGTTTCAGAACAAAGGAGGAAACAGGTATGGCATGAAGGGCAGTGCTCCTCAGAGTTTAGAAGCATCCAGTCAATTGTAAAACATCAGTTTACCTGAATTATACCTGCTGTCTGTCCCAAACAGTTATATCCCAGTTCCTTATATAGGCTGGCTTCAATGGTGAATCACAGTAGCATAAATAAGTGATTTGGCTTTCCAGTTGACTGAAGAGAAATTTTCATCATCTCTCAACATCACACATGCAATCTACCCTTCTAATTCTGTTTTAAAGCTCTACTTTCAAACAGAATTTGCTAATGGTTTTGATTTGGCACTGGCTTAGCATTCGTAGCTGGTAGAGCTCACCTTAATCTTCTCAAATCTCGAAAGGCAGCAATTGCTCTATGTACTGCACAACGGGTATTTTTAAGTGTGCTGCCCTCAGAAAGTCCACCAGCTTTTGTCTCTGTCCTTCATTCTGTTAAAGAAATTTGATCACAACAACTTGGCTTTTACTGTTTAAGGTGGTACCTGGAATTCAAATGTAGATCTCTTTCTCTGACAATATTAACTGAGGTAAAACGGATGAGAAAGGGGACACACAAGTTGTTTTTTTCTGAGGAAAATCAGCTGTCTGGCATTGTGCTACTATTAGCATTTTTCAGAGCATAACTTTAAAATGAAGAGGAGGGGTGTCTTTGACATAATATAGGAACATGTACTGTCGTGATGTATGCACAGGAAATAGACCGTCAGGCAATCAGTGGTTAAAGAAATGAGTTTTCCATATGCCTCCATTTAACTTTAGTGATTTTCAACATGCTCCACTTCTATTAACAAATGATTATATGGAAGCTTTTATCTTTCACTAGTATTATCTCAGATGATTATAAAATGAAGCTGTACTTAAAAACAGAAAAAAAGAGAGAATCGTTTAATTATTATTCATTCTTAAACAGCAGTGAATAAATATATATGAAATTAAAGTTCACAGGCTTAGGAATTCTGCTTTTTTCCCCCCTAATATTTTTTTATAGCACACCTCATTTTAATTAATGAAAGATTAAAACATAATTATCATTCCAAAGTTAAAGTATTGTATCAGGCCTCTTCATGTCTCAACTATAGTTCTGGGTAGTACCAAAGGAAGGTTCATTGCATTTTCAGATATATATTTTAATCTATGTTCTGGTTTCTTGAGGGACCCTGGGGAGTTTCACTACATTCCCATGCCTTAGTTTTCCTGTCTGTAAAATGGAAACACTGACAGTGTTGGAGAAGGCACTGATCTCTTTGTTTTACACTCAATATCCTCTAATTCATTAAGGTGAGCAGAGGCTGGCAAAACTTGCTTGCAGTTGGGAAAGTAAGGAGCTGTGATTTAAGAGTCTCCTTGAAGACTTCTTTATTCTACAGGGGCTAATGCAGGTCTGCGAGAGCAGCTGTACTCAGGATTATGTAGATGCCTAAAATAGATGTCTACATGGAAGTAGAGCACCAGCATGAAACCAGGTAGTAATGATGAAAGCTGAGGAAGAGGTAATGAACTGAGTCTAGAGCTGCTCCCAACTCTGTAAGCCTGTGTGCCTTCTTTCCCCCCAGCTCCTGAGTGCCATCAGCTCGCTGGGGAATAGACAGGCTACGTGGGCACGCACGGGACGGGGGGAGCAGGGCAGAGGGGACTCTGTGCTTCCTTCCTTCTCTGAACCAGGGAGGAGAGGCACTGCGCGGCATCTGGGATACACAGCCTTTTGATATCATCTTGTCCTTAGCAGTGGCTTCTCAAACTCTTCTCCTAGACTAATTTTCAGCAGAGCAATTAAATACAAAGATATTTAGGATCTAGTGGCCCTTGTTCCTCTTATAGGGTTGCATTATAACCTCTGTTAAATAGCTTTCTACATATTCTTGTTATTTTATTAAGCAATTACCATCTGATGTCAGTCTTCAAGTGAAGGCTATATATACCAATAAATAAATTTGCTTTTCAGTCAATAATTTATCATCCTTTTTAGCCAGTATGCTGTTGAATCTAAATTAATGTTATGCATATTTGCTTTTGTCAAACTGTGAACAATATAACATGGGTTGTCTTGGTATTTTCTCCCTGTTCAGTGTTCCATTTTGTTTCTTACTTGTGCCTTCTACAGAAGGTGTTCCAGACCCATACGTAATGTCTACAAATTTCTGTGAAATCGTTCCTCTCTGTTTTCCACTACTCTTCTATTTATTTTTAAGAAGTTGCTAATAAAGTCTATTCAGAAGAATAATAAGGTCAGCACATCCCTGACTGTAAGGAAAGATGGGAAGAAAGGAAGCAGATCTTAAGTACTGTTTCTCCTGCCACTCTGTCACAGTCTTCAGTAGCTGCAATATAACACTAACCTGTGTTAGAGATATGTAAAGACCACTTGTGCTTTGTGTATGATTAAAAACCACAAGGAATTTCCTGTAATGAAATAATTACAGCTTTAGGAAGAGATTAATTTCTGGAATACAAAATTCAGAGAAGCTTTCGGATGGAACTTTGTGATAGTTCAATAGCAGATGATGGTATCTTAATAGTCTGGATCTTGTATTCATTTTTTGCAATAACAATTTATCATATTAAGAAGTTGCAAAGAAAAACTGTGAAATAACCAATGTGATATGCTACATTATTAAAAAGATTATTTACAGCTTCTGAAAACAGACTGTTTCTAAATTCATACCTCCTACTGAGTTCTTTTCTAGCTATAAATTCAACACAACATAAAATTTTCCAGAGGTGTTTTTCTTTCTGTTCTTCAGGAAAAGTATTTAAGAGGTTATTTCCAATTTTTTTGCCAGTTAGAATACCTAGTAATTTTAGCAATCTATTAGACTGTATCAGACTGCTTCCCCATAATCCACTGATTTACTCAAAAATTCAGTTACTATGTATTTAGTTTCTGCTTGTAATTTGTGCACCGTCAGTATATACAAATCTGCAGCATTCTTTCCATCTGCCTTTCTCCAGCCCTTCGTAAGTGTCTCTGGCTGTGATATTGTTAAAGAGCAAAATAATCTATGCTGCCTTTATAAAAAGAAAAAAAAGTAATTTAAATCCTTCCACATTAGATGAAGATAGAGAATGTTCCAACCCTTGATAGAGGTGCTGGTTCAGATAAAATCCAAACCAAGACCCACATGAACATTATTTGCTTTATTGTTTTCTATCTATCTGATCTCCTTCCTTCCTTTTGATACAAAGGTATTTGATTGAGAGCTATAATTGTAAATATTTCTGAAATTCTGATTGCTTTGTTTTTTCAATGTATTTTACACTTAAAAGTATTTAATAAAATTTGTAGAATGCCAGTTGTGTTATTTCCCCGTGAAATAGCATCCAATTAACCCTAAGTTTACTGATCTAGTGGTTTTACTGTGATATCCCCACAATTTTAGCTCATACTCTAGAAATTTAAGAACGATAAGCAATAAAGTCAGGTATTTATGTCAACCATTTGTACCCTTAAGCTAAAATGGTGTGCTCATATATTTTAGCTTAGGAGATCTATGATATCTCTCAGTAACTAGCTAACTGTGGAATATTGCAATTGAGATGTTGGTTGCAATGCTGCAGCTAAATTACAAGCTAAAGTGACTATAGCTTCATTTCTGAATCTGTTTTAGGTTGTGTGAGATGTATTGTGCAGGCACGCGCTTCGGCCTGAAACACTCTTGGCTGTGCGGGTTTGGGACCATGCCTGGTCTTAACATGGTGTTGATGTGGTTTAGGGACATGGTTCAGTGGTGGTTTTGGCAGAGTTAGGTTAATGGTTGGACTCGATGATCTTAAAGGTCTCTTCCAACCTAGACTGTTCTATGGTTCTATTTAAATCAGAATAAAGGTAGTCCAGTGATACATTTCTTCTTGGAAACAAATTCTTTTAGATCTGACAGGTCAGATTATGCATTCAGTATAATTTCTGGTCAGTAGTCTATTATTAAAATAGGCTGTCATAAACTAAAAATAATGTTGGGTACCTTCTAAATACAAATGATGACATTGAATACAAATAACTTGATGATTTACAACAATTTTCTTAATTAGTTCACCTTTGAGTTCAATAATGAATCCTTGACACAGCTGGCATCTCTCTGACCTTCATGATCTTAGTTGTAGAAACTGAACAGTTCTTCAAATTTCCTTTATAGCTAAAATGTGCTGAAATGAATTGACTGCACTTGGTCAGCTCTTGCAATGTTGAAAGTGCACAGAACTTCTTCCTCATCTCTCAGAGGTATGCAAGGTTTTTCTCTAATAAACGCCACCATGTCTTTGGAGCAGAAAGACAGCTGGAGTCTAAACTGGTTTACCTCATGTCCATTCCTTATCTTACCTCAAAGGAAAGCTGCTGGTGCCTTGCTTTGCAGAGTGGGCAGAAATGAGGTGGAGTGGAGCAACGTACCAAACCACAAATGTGTTCCTGAGACTTTCCTCCATGAAAAGGTGGCACTGAGGGCATGGAAGCTAACCTAATTCGTGTGCTGTTGCAACGGTTGTACAATGATTCTTTCTCTACTTATGATGACCAAAGTGAAATTACCATCTTCCATTTCTTTTTCTGCTAGTTTTTCTGTCTCACAGTTACGCTACTGAGGTTCATAGAGGTGAGAATTTAAGTTTTAAAGCATAGAACAATTCAACTATTTCATGTTAACATTAGTAAGAGTAAAGGAGTGTGCCCATTTCTCCTTAAAAAAAAGTCACAAGAAGGTGTGCTATTTATCAGTGAAGTATACTTTAAGTATTTTGAGTATATAATTAAATGCATAGCAAAGCTCTATAGATCTGACTCAAGAGATTATTTTTCAACATTGAAATCAAGGTGTATGTTTCTACTTTTCTCTGTCATTCCTGAGAAACTGACTCTAACTTTTTTCCTATTTTATATTAAATTGAAGAAAATGCAAAAGACTTCAGCCCACCCTCAGTATTAAAGTTAACACAAATCCCTGGTATTTGATGTAGCAGAACTTTGACTGTAGGCACAATTAGTGTTTCTGAGCCCTTATTGTCTAAATAGCTTGATCTGAATCTGAGAAGCGAATAAGAAACTGTAAATTTTTGTATGATCTTGTATGCCCAAGCAAATGCTTTGTTCACCTGCTTTAATTTTACAGCATGTAGGAGTGTTTTATTTAGTAAGTTTTTTTGTGCGCTGTTTTTCCAAAGGGTTTTGAAAAGTAGGGCAGTTTTTGGTTTTGACAGCATTGTCTCCTCAATAGAATAGGGTTGATATTCAGGAAAGATTTTACACGTAGGCTCTATTCCTGACTTTATTCCTATGTGACTCCAAAATAAGATTTGTGAGTAGCACTTACTTTGAGATTTCAGGCTCTGGTTAGCCTTGGGTGGATGGGAATAGTTTAAAATACTGAAATATTCAAATAAATACAGCAGAGGTATGGATATATTTCACTGGCCAAGGTATGCATGCTATCTGAGATCTGCAAGCCTTACATTCTGAAAACTGTCATTAAACACTGGAATATTCTCTGACAGCTTACATAGCCTTCATATTACATATTTATAGTGTGCAGTTAAACCTCTTCTTTGCTCTCAGAACCAGTGGGAGGAATGAAAAATACACATAAATGGAATGATTCCCTGCCAGAGTGGGGGGTCAAGAAGAACTAGTCTTTCATAAGCAGAAAGGTGGGATGCCACCAACGTTATCAATTAAATTTCTCCTCCTTTCTTTTCTTACTTCTTCATAGAGACATTTATAAGACCAGCATAACACCAACTGAACTTCACTGCTATATGCTGCTGTGACCAAGCTGCTAGTTTGATAAAATAACCAAATATTTTGCAAGCCACTTAAATCCAACATTCAAACTTTGCAAAAATATATTATATGGTAATTTTTTTTCTGTAAGGTAGAATAAACTGAAGAAAAATTATTAAGTGAACTGTAACTCATGCAAAGAGTGACAGTTCTTAATGCTCAGAGTAAATATAGTGAGAGACTAACAACAAACCCAATTTTTACCAGGAGATAATCCTTCAGAATTAATAGAAAATATTTTCTTTCTATTCATGGCCTCTTTAGTGAAGCTTCTAATAATGAAGCATAAGTACAGGTGCCTGCTTTATGTTATGATCTGAGGAGAGATTACCAACTCATTTAGCATATTTCAGGCACAGGACAACTATAAATAATTATAATATTGTTTATCTTTATTCATATAAATTAGTTAACCAGTTAATATGTTATTAATATTGCTGGGGTTTTTTTTGAAGGCTAACACTTTTTCAAATCTGGTGGGCTTGGAACTCAAAGGACATTTTCATTATCTCTGACCACCTTATTAGGTTGTAAAAATAATTTTCCTTATACAGCAGTTTTCAAATATTCGGTTGGATTTTGAGGCAAAATAAAGTAGATGCACATCTGAAGAAAAATGAAAACCAGGACTAACATACATAAGAATTGTACTGAATAGTGCTACATGACTCTCATCCATTCTGCCTGTGATTTTTTCGCTTCTCTTTATCTGTCCTTAATCGGATCCTGAGGTGAAATTTGTGTCCAAGATTTTCTGGAAGAGAAGTCAATGGTTAAGCTCTGAACGTCACTGGCATAAATCAAATGTCCTGATTCTCATAAATCCAGAAGCTCTTATTGATATAAGCAGGACTTGGTGAGTTCTCAGCAACCTTAAAAATCCTTCCATTCATTTAGGAGCTTCTGTTATTGCATTAAATTATAATTAAAACTATTTCCTTTTGTATTCTATTTTTGAAACTGTGGTGTTTGCCATTCCTGCTTCTGAAACTGTAGTGTTTACCTCAATCTCCCCTAAGCGTGTAGTTGTAACCCTCTTTCCTTTTCTAGTTTCCACTCATTTAACTTCTCCATTTCCTGTTTACCCAGAATGCTATATCTAAGTTCACCATCTTCAGCTACTATTACCACAGCAAATGTCTTGTCCTGCTGTACCCTTGCATCCAAGCTGTTACTCTGCCATGAAGTCAATACAATTTTACCACTAAATAAATCTTACCTACTTTTTTCCCCAGGTTCTCTTTACACACACATCGGAAAATTATCCTTTAGATGCCGTTTTTTTGCCTTCTCAGATTCACATGCCTATTGTCTTCATCCCAATTCCCCACACTTCTCATATTCCCTTTTCCCTTCAAATGCTTTTTAATGTTTTTGTCAAAGTTTTCTTATGCTGATGCTGACAGTGATTATGTCTGCATACCTTACGTATCGGAGCTAATGTATGATGTTATAAAGTCCCCAGGGGAAAGTATTTTGTTTTTCAGAGGATTTTGAAATGTTGTGGACATTTAAAATGTTGGCCAAAAAAACATAGTGGAGGCAGAACATTATTAAACTTTTTGTAAAAACACAAGACAAAATTTTTCTTTGTGATATGCATGGAAAATCTCCACCCCTATACTCTGTTTTCTGCATCCATAGAACACCCATGAATGCCTCATTAATGATAATAAAACCTTATATTCATAAAAAGAAGGTAGAGTATCAAAAATTAAATGTGTATTGGATTGTGAGAAAACTTAATATTATACTTAGAAAATGCTGCAGAATTTGAAAGTCAATATTTCCTACTGGGACCAGGTAGTGAACTGCATGATTTGAGATACAACTTCACAATAGTGCATCTAGTGCAAATAATTTTTTGACCACTCTCATTCTCTCTGTGTTATTTATTTTGTAGCAGATTTTGGGCAAGAATCAATAGTTGTTAATTAAATATATATGTTTTAGTACAATATGGCCCTGATATGACTTAGGGTTTTATGATTGTTATTGATAGTAGTAATAAATTATAGTGCTTTCATCAATACTCGCACGAAATTGAAACGTACTGATTGAACTCAACTTGTTCATTTTAACTTACTTTTGTCCCATATCATCTAATAACTCGTGCTCATTTAAGATTGGTATTCTACTTTGCCAGTATCGTGGTGAGAGTACATTTTGGCCACCTTTGCTGAATCACACTTCTACTTCCATACAGCAAATACGTTGACAAAAATAGATGTATAGAACATGTTTTTTTTCTGCTTTGTTTTGTTTCTGTTAGTTGCATGGAGTCAGCGAGCTGCAAAATCAACATAATTATAACTATATTTTGACTAAAGGACTGCATTTTTCTGTTAGGAATTGTCACACCACTCTGTTGAAGCTGAGTATGTCAGTGCAGGCTAGAAAAAATAGATTTCTTGCTAGGAGCTTCAAACACAGGAGGTATGGCCCAATGGGACTCTCTGCTCTGAAAGAGGAGCTATGTGCAGTAGAACTCCTTAGAAGAAAATGGCCTGAATTCTGAAGTTCAGAAGGAAAAAGAAAATAAGGCAGAGAACATGTAGGTGAACCATTTTTTTAATCTAGGTAACGTTTATTTCTAATAGTTATCCATGTTTCAGTATATTTAGTTATTTTCCTAACAGCTTGAGGTTTATGTGACTTGCTGCCTCATATTCCAGAACAGCTGAAAAAAGTAGATAAATAAATTAGATGGTGCTTTGACTGTAGACTGTTGAAAGGTATGGAACCAGGTAAGTGGTAGGAGTAGAAGATTGAGATCCCAACGCGTCATAGAAACAAACAAAATCGAAGGTCATCACTGTTAAAAGTATCACACAGTGTGCTTACACTGTGTTAGAGGGACAAAAGTCTTGGACCGAAATTAGGCCAGAACCCAGATGGTTGAGATTCAAGTACAGCTAATGAATATCAGACCAGAGAACTCTCTCAAAGCCCCAATGCTTTGCTGACATCACACTTGGCATGGAAACTACCGGAACACAACAAACACGATACCCCACTATGGCACTTCAGAAAACCTTCAAGTTAGCACAGTTTTGCTCATCAGGTAAGCAATGTTTTCAATGTTTCAAATGTTAAACTGCATTAATTCATGTTGCATGAAAAGGTTTTGTCTGTGTGCTCTTTCTGCTACTAGAGGTTGGGTTTCAAAACCTCTGAAAAAATTCATATTAACTCAAAGTCAAATGAAATTGAAAATAACAGGAACATTCTTTTCAACGGGAAACATGTTAAGGAAATAACATAGAGCTGAAAAATCTGTGATGTGAAAATGCTTTAAAGAGTATTAATTACTATGAAGTCACGATAAGCATTCATTACCTTTGCCATACCATTTCACAAAACCTTTACAGTATTACTTCTTATAAAGGCCTTTAAAGTTAATTTTGAAGGAGTCTTGGATGTACAGAGAGCAGTAACAAAACAAAAATAACACAGCGCCAAAAGTAAGTGAAATTACATGCAACTTGAGAGATTGTGTGGTTTTCCATAACGTGGTCTCAAAGGTTGACTACACAATTGCTTCCTTTGGCCTTTTTAACTCTCCCTGTGATGCTGGCACACAGGATGTGGAATTGGAGTTCTTTGGTATATTGTTTAGTTAGATTTTCAAAATGATTATTGTAGGGCTAACCTGAACTGTAACTATCAAAGAAATAATATTGCTTATGTTAGCTTTGATATTTTTCTGTATTAACCTTCGTTAATAAATTGTTCTTTGCTGTAGTGGCTGTGAACAGCTAAATCTGAAATTGATAAGTCTCTTGAATCTACTGTCCTGTAAGGAAGTAGGATTTCTTTTAATTACCCGCAGGATAGGTCCCAGGTGCTTGCTCTGCATTTCCTCTGCGTGCAGATCCGGCTTTGACATCATTGGGATTCCAGGGAGCAGGAGTGCAGAGGAGATCCTCATGGCAGATAAGACTGCCGTGCAGTCTGAGAATTCTTCCTTCAAAGATGGTAGTCTGTTTCCAGGGAGGGGGAACAAAAAAAAAAAAAAAGCCTATTAAACTTCCTGCATTGATTGAGAGACAGAGTGTAAGAGGAGAGAAGAAGTTATGCTTTCTTCTTTTTCTGTTTTCTTACTCATTTAAACAACAATGAGTTAATGCCACCTGGATTTTGATTTGAGACTGTGTTGTGTGCATGTCTGCCCGAATAGTCTTTTATGCAGTACTTACAGTTCATGGCAGTAGCTGCACTGCCGTAATACACACCTTTTTAGCTCTGTGTATCTGTGCACTAGTGGATGTATTCGTAGTGTGCATTAGCTACATCTGTAGAGTTAACTTTAACACTGAAGAAATTATTATATCCCTTCCCAAACAGCAAGTATTAACTAAGGACTTGGAAGCTGTGGAATCTTATGGAATTTTCAGACTTTGAAACAAAAATATTTTTTTTTCATGTTCTGTAAAATATTCTAGTGAATAACTGTCTTTGAAGAAAATTCGTTGAATTGTAATCAAAATAATTTGCATCGGACACCTGAGATTTAATAGTCAAGCTTATCTAGTTTAAGAACAAAAACGAACTGTGTAGCTGATATAAATAACCTGATTTTCAAATTAAATATTCAAAATAAGCTACCCCAGAGCTGTTAGATATCTAATAAATTATCAGTATATTTTTAAGGAATAAATCTGTAATTCAAATAATTCAATAACTGAAGAATAATGTGTTCTGTTTGCAGATAATTTATGAACAGAAAAAAAAGAGATGAAATAAGTCAAATATTATTTTTGAATTACCTGCTCACCTTTATTAAAAATTTATTATAATATGAATTAAAGAATTGAACTGGGTTTCTTGAACTGTCTTGGGATGGTTGTCTTTGTTATGACATATTACTATTAAATGGTAGGCTTGATACCTTTAAATTATTCTGTAATATCAGCCCATAAAAGACATTTATCATATTTAAAATGACTAGATAGGTATTTGCCAGGAAAGTATGAAATAAAATACTTTCTGCCTTTAGTTGTCAGACTGTTAGTGAATTAACACTTTTTATGGAATAGGATGCAACCTTTGGATTAAGCTTTTAAGTATGTAGCACTAATTTGAACGGCCTTTTATTATTCCATCAGGTTTCTGCAATTCTCATTGAAAACTGAACTGACATTCTGTAATAGCTCTTCTTCTACTACAATTTCATTGCTTCTTTAGATATCTGAAAATGCAAAGCTAGCTTAATGGGCCAGCAAAACTACAAAAAAATGTGTATTGTTTTGTAGTAATTTTCCCCATCAGTATTTTTTGCCCAGGTTTCTATCTGCATTAATATAGATTTCTTAAATCAGATTCAAATTTCCTGCACAAAATCTTAAAGAAGAAAACAATCAGTTAAAATTATTTTTTTCAGTGCAGCCAATATCTCTGTGTTGGCATATATTTAGACAAGTTTGGTTAAAAGATTTGTGAATTAAGATAATTGTCTTAACTTCATGTTAATGAATTTTCTATATGTCCAGATTTTTGAATTGTCTGGGGGTTTTTTGTGTTTTCCTGTGATCATACTTTATATCTTATACATCCTAGTATTTTATAATATTTCTTTTTGTTGTTGTAACTCATCTCAGCAGATTATCTTAGCGTTCACTTGCTTGTATTCATCTGCTACATTTAGTCCTCTCTAGTTCATGAGCAGGACCTGAAATCCTGGAAGAAGCACTCCATTTTACAGGCTGCACTTTATATTCTTTCAAAAACAAGTATTTATTCTCAGTGTCCTCTCGCATTTCTTGCAAGAGTCTCAGCTGGTTAAAAATTCAGTGAATATGGGGCATTTGGTTTAAATTGATCAAATTGTGAAATCACATTTAGGAGCCAAGATATAGTATACCCTAACTATAGGGTATAACTAGGGTATAACTATACCCTAGTAATTTGCAATGAACTTGACCGATACAGGGAGAAAACTGTTACAGGAATTACTACAGCTTTAATGGGAATGAAAATACACGATTGATCATTTTACAAGTGACTTAGGAGACTGGAAGAGAAAGGTGCTTTTAAAGAAAAAAATTATCTGGAGAAGGAATACAAACATTCACATTAAAAAATCCTGAGGCAGAATTATGTATTGGCATTTCTTAACAGTAACATGTTGCTGCTTTAAGACTCATTAGAACAAAACCTTCTTGATGTTAAATTTCTCTTACAGAAGTGCCAGAAATACTTTATTCTTAGACACCCTATGACTATTTAATCACAATTTTTATGAGAAAAGACTATTGTATATCATGATTCTAGCAATTAGGAAGTTTAAACGTATCGTTATATTAAACAGACGCTTTGCACACTTTCCAACCTGTAGTCATCTTGAGAGAAATGTCATAATTAATTGCTCTGTTGACTGTTTGGAGAGGAAAAAAAGGAGAATCTGAGTGTTGATGAAACTGTAAATAGTCAAACTTTTCTCAGGAAGAAGGCATTTCTTGTGTAAACTGCTAAATATATCTCAATAGGCTAGTCTAACGAAGACCTTGAATAGCTAAGCATCTTGACAAAATGATAAATAGTCCCTTTTATCAAGGGGAAAATGTTGTAAATAAGTTTTTCTAATGCTTTTATTTTATGAGATTAGATTAATTTTTCATTGCTTTATTTTACCACATTACCTTTAACTAGGACACTGAGTATTCCTTGCAGTTTATACAGTGTGCATTTCTTTTGGAAGGAAATGTCTTCCCTAGTAAAATGTCACCCCTTTGTACATTTTTTTCCTACCTTACACCATTGATATCCAGAGTAACTCAGCTAAAGCCAGTGGACCTCCTCAAGATTTACACCAGTGTAAATGGGAATGGATTTGGGCTCTCAGTGCTCTCAGTGTTCCCCCTTCCGTCTTAAACACCAGCCATGCATTTGTCAGACAGCTATTACTTCATTAAGTGTTTCAGAAAAAAATAAAAAGGGAAATAATGTCCTTCTAATTTTCTACTTTCACACGATACATTTGCCACTGCAGGCCACCAAGACAGTGAGCTGAAGAATTTCACTGTGCCTGTGTGAACTAAGTAATTATTATCTTCAGGCTTGACTTGCTGTCTCATAATTTTGGTTGTGGCTGGTGTCATTTTCTCATAAGACTATCTACATATAAACAGAGGGATGTGTGATGGAGGACCATGAGATTTGAATATGAATTATCTCTTTGTTGTGTATTGTATCTTATGCATAAATTCATGGCTTTACCGTTTGCAAGTTATCAGAAGATAAAAACATTTCATGGCTGAAAATTGTTCTCGTTATTCCATTCCTTAAATTATTTTCCTCCATTGTGGCTTTTAATTCACTATGTTTTGTTTTTAATTTATTTCTAAATAGGGTTTTTATTGAATACATTATGTCAGGATTTAATAGAGGATGCCCTTTGCCTGGTATTAAGCTGCTGGGCATATGGGTAATGTTGTCTGACCTACTATAAACTAGGAGTGGTTTTTTCAATGCACATATGGTGTTTTAACTCTGGGACTCTAAGGATGTTTTTGGGAGCTTCTTGCAACCATGACTCTGTGAGACTCCTTGTTTGGATTCCCAGGATCCTGAGTTACCTGAAAATCAAAGCTGTTAGAACTAGGGTCAGTTTCTGGGATTCATTGCTCCAAACAAGAAAACGATCATATGCTTGCTGCATAGGTTTTGTCTATTTACTGCAATGTGGCTAAGTAGCCGAACTCATAGAACTGCCATGTACAATAAATATTAGGTCTGACCTCTTGGGTAAGATCAAATGTGAAATCACTTTAATATCTGATACATTACCTCCCATGGGACTCAGTCCTACCCTTGCAAGGAAATGGGCTCAGTAATCTGACAGGTCGTTTCCTTTGCCAACTACTACTAGGCAGAGGTGTACTAGGAGCAGCTATAGAGGGAAGACTGTAGCAGCTGGAAATGGACACTAAGTGGTCTCTACTTTACCGGGAACCTTCTCCTCCTGGCTTAATAAACGGCATGTGTTCTTTTGTGGAAAGAGAACCACCTTTTGAGTCTCTCAAGCAGAGCAGCGTGTCGATAGAATTAGCAGCAGGTTCACTGCTGAAGAATTTACATCTTCAGTTCTGGGATGTAGATTAAGATCTTTGTAAAAAGATGTAGAAATGACAGGTAGAGGCCGTAGATTGGGTTTTTTTGGGGGTGAATATCCCCACCTGCACCCTCTTGCAACACAGTACTACTGCTCCATCAATCTCCATCAAGACTTACTCCGTCAAGACCTAGTGCAGACAATGGGGGAGAGAGACAAGAGGAAGGTCTCACTGCCTGCTTTTCTCTGAGGGTGGCAGCACTTGAGATAAATAATAGGTGGAAACACATTTTTTTCCGTTTACACACCCAAAAGTCTAAAAAGATGGAAACTAGTCATTTTTAGCCCTCTGGATGGTTAAAAAAAGAGAGATGGGACAATCATACCATTATGTGTGTTTACTTTGCTCCCATTCTGAAGCTTTTCTGCAGCTGGTCCGAGAGGGTCATATGTAAGGCACTGTGATTCTTCTGCACTTTAAAGGGAGCAATTCAGAAGGAGACTCAGCAGGAAGGCACAGAAAGCTATTAAAAAGGGTAAGCTGAAGAGGAAAACAGGAGTTCAGCTATATTCCTTTGTTTAGCAAAGTGTCTTATTCTGGGCTGTGTACTAGTTTTTCTCCATTAGGACTCAAAGGATGTAATTTCACGTCTAATAATTTGGCTATGGTTCACGCCAGCATCGTTTCCTCATTGCCACACTCCTGTGTATTCGTTCTTTCCCAAGTGCAGTTTTGTCGCAGATCAATCAGTCCCTTCCAAGACAGAGTTAAGACGCAGTTCAAGCCAGAAACTTTTTGTAGGTCATTTGACTCCATTTGATACATGTAGGCCTTCAACATTATCACAGCATGCCTCATAAGCAAATACTCCCTCATAACCTTGCTCTGAACCCCCAACATGCGTCTTCCACATTCATTCAGTAACACCACCATTATGGCCAGAGGAGACAGACCTCATAATAGCTGAGGTGTCTTGAGCTGGAAAAAGATTTACACTGATGAAATAATTACGTCTTAGGGTCGGAGGAATGCCACATGGGACAAAGTGCTGTGCAGTGTCAATGTAGCTGGCAGTAAGCATTGCAAATATAAGCTGCTCTGCATTACTTGGCCACTCCATGGGGCAAATACTTGTAGCAGTGAAGGTGAGGCTGGATTTTTTCACTTCTGAGAATAAGTGCTGACTGGACTATTTTTAAGCATGTCTACTGGGGGAAGAAAATAAAGTTCTTCCCACTAAGCATCTTTAGCTGTAGGATCACCTAGTTAGAGTGGGTCCCTCCACATCCGTGCAGTGGGTAGCACCACCAATCATTTCATAGGTTGGTTGATGCGAAGGATTTCATGTGGGGAATGAAGGGTAGAAAAAGGCTATGATATGGGATTCCCACTTTCTTGATGAGTAATCTTCCATGTAACAGCTTAGACAGTATCCACATATTCAAATGAACAAAGGATTTTGGCTACTCATTGCTGCTCATGTGCATTCAGCTCTGCTGAAAATACACTTAAATTTAGGCCTTTGGTTCATGGTGAAGCTTAGGTAGATGCCTGCTGGGTTTGCAGGAGTTCTTTTGCTGATATTTGGGAGCATAAGTTCTGCTATTTCACGGTACGAGTGAATTTAGGACCAAAACATAGGTGCTCAATGAATTTAAGACATTTCTTTCCTCAGCAACTGTTGTGTCATTTGGAAATTATGCGTGGAGATGAAGGGGTGGAGCAGAAAGTTGTATTTTGGCACCTGAAAAGCAACAAATCCCAAATGTAAATGCAAATGTAGTCTCTGTGGACCATGCCTTAAATCTCTGCACATCTTTGAGACCAGCATGAGGGGATGTACTTATAAAGCCATGTAGATTTTCCCATTTCATTTGGAACTTAAATCTGTGGAAAAAAAGAGTAGATTTTTTTTTTTTTAAGAAGAATTTGCAGGAAGTATGGGTATCAGGAGAATGAAGGAAAGGCCTTTTCTTATCTCCTTACCAGCCCCTAGCCTCAAGCAGAAGTCCATACGGGAGCAATGGGAACTTCCTTGCCATTGTACCTCCTGTCATGCTACAGGCTGCAAACGGTCCTGGGAACCAAAGACCCCTTTTCCCAGCCCCTGAGGAGGTGCATTGCTGCACCCCTCAGCAATGTGCCTGAGACAGCGTCCCAGCTACCTGTTGGAGCTGTATCGTTCTTCCCCAGGACGCTCATTCCTGAGGGCTCCCCCTGGGGCGACGTGAACCTGCAGAGCCTGGGATGGGTCAATGACTAATAGCCCTAGCCCAAACCTACACACTCAGTGCCGAACGAGAGGGAAAATGGACAACGTCTGCCCAATTGATATTTTGTTTAGATGGGGCCATGGTGTGAAATTATGCTTGTGGACAGCCAATCATTACATAATATCTTACGTCGTGGTTTTGTAAATTATTCCGAATGAAAACTCCAGCAGCCAATTATCTTGCTGGATGTCTTCATGTTATTTACTGTTAAAATAACAACAATATAAGTTAATGCAGTCAGAAACCTCTTTATTCCAAAAAGGACAACATACTTTTTATAAACTTCAGCCCTTGTTGATATGCTTTTCCTTGGCATCTGTGTAGTAGCTGGAGACCATGATCCTGTGACTTTTTCCACTGGCACTCTTTCATAAACAGGACTTATACCAGCTAATGTTTTTCTTTAATAATTTGTGGTCAGGCACAGTGCCTGTCACATCTGCGATCCAAGTACGCATGGAAGCAATTAAATGTGATCGTCTCCATTTTCGGAATAAGTGTGCAACTATACCTGAGGCTTCAATAGTTACAGTGCTGGGTTCAGGGGTGTTTTATTGTTAATCACTGAATGAGCAGTCTGGTGCGTATTTCCTTCTTGAGCAGAAAAAAGCTTCAGAGCTGGAGATACTGAGGGTGACATGTACATTAGGAACGGAGAATGGTGGATCCCGAATTATCTTTTTCTAGTTCCCCTTTCAGACTTGTCAACTTTCTATTTCATTCGACAAACCCACCTTCCAAGCAGAGCTGAGCTCCATACCTTAACACAGCCTGTTCACTGTACAGCCCGTATTTTTTTTTTTTTTCTGTCCTTATAGCTGGTATAACGCAGAGGTTTGCCCACAGCTGTAGTATAATAAATGCAGAGAGAACAGGTCTACCATATTGTAGCAAGGCCTTCTACTCAAAGAGGCTGGACTTCCCCATCTTCTCCATGGGATTGCCCAGGATGTAGGAGAAGCTCTCTATCAAGTTCACAGGAAACAAACCTCGCAAACTAGTGGAATAACTGGAGGACAATAGCAGCTCCCGTTACAAAGTATAACAGGTGAGAAACCTTGCATATAATTTGCTGGGTCTTTTTAAATTATTGGCTGAAACTGGTTTTACATTTAGAACACATTGAAAATTTTTTAGAAGAAAACATGGGGTTTTTTTCCATAAAGCCAAAAAAAGAAAGAAAAATATCAGTATTTTTCTAAACCAATGTTGGAAAAAAAGAGACACTGGTAAAAAGTGTTCCATGACATGTCAATTTCCGTATCATATTCAGTCCTTGAAAAGGTACTCTCTTTTTCTAAAATACTCTGTGAAAACTTTCCTGGCAAAATAATGTCAATTAGATCACAAAAACACATTGATACTTGCAGATTAAAAACCATTGGTGAAAACTTGGCCTCCCTAAAGGCCCATAGAGTTTGCCACTGATTTAAATGACTTCTTCACCCAAAATAAGGGGTTTTTTTCTTCCAAAACCAGAGATTGACTTCTGAAATTAACTGGAAACGGCAGAAGTATTACTGAGAAGCTGTTTTCTTTCTTATGTAATGGGTACTACTTCTGAAGCAATTTCTCTTTAGAAGAAGAAATATTTTACTGAATTCTGGGTTTTCAAAGGCATGCACAGTCACGGCGGGTACTAATTTGGCCACTTGAGTTAGAAAAAGTTCTGTCAAATTAATTTTTTACTTTTTTTCTCACACTATCTAATCCTATTAGATTTAGCATAGTCTTGAAAAAAATGCACTACCACATGATTTCTTGTGACAGATGTCAGAAATGTGTTAGCATGCAATGACATAGGTAAATGGCAACAATGCAGTGTTTTCTACATGGAAGGAAACCCAGGAAAATATGTGTATTTTGTTCAAAAGTTATGTTCTGTATTTTGTCCTTTGTGTTTGCACTAAAATTCAGTAAAAAATATTCACAAAAATATGTTAGTGCTGCCTATTCATTTTGCACTCAGTTTATAAGAGCCATTTTCTTGACCAAACTCCAACTCCTAAACAACTAGTTTATTGACTCTAAAAAGGCTTTGTTCAGTTTAATCCATGCTGTATATCCTGGATGAGCCTGTTTTTTACTAGCTGTAAAAATAAACAGAGAAAACAAGGAAATAATAATAATTACAAAAAAGCCATAAGCTAGAGCCAATAATAATACAGTAATAATAATACAGTATATGAACAAAGGATTCTTACATTACAGCTCGCACTGTGGTCTTTTATTTTATTAAACACAATTTGAAGAGAGAATAACTCATCAGTAGCATAACATTTTATGTTTACATTTTCCAATGTTAGGAAAAGTGCAAGACTCAGGCTTGTCCTGCTTGTATCCAATAGTAATGATCATGCTTAATGCAAAGATTAGGCTTTGGAAGACACTGGCCTAAGCTGCTATTATAGCTTAAAATGAAGTTACAGAAGAATAATAAAATGACACAAAACTGGGAAAGAATCATATCGATATTCTGGGAGTCTTTTTCCAGACAAATCTGGATCAGGCCCTGGGTGAAAATATTAGGAACCCATCATTCATAACCTACAAATTGGCTGCCAAAATATGACCAAACAATAAAATGCAGATACTTGGTCATAAGCAGCAGCTCTTTGGAAAATGTATAATAATAATAAAAAAAGTCAGAATGCACAATTATGTTATTAAGTCATTTTAATGTTTCTTCTGAAATTATCACCAGCATGCAGGCTATGTCAGGATGTGGCTCCCATTCACAGCACCCACTGTCTGATAACATCACAACTATTTTCAACTCTCTGAACTAATTGGAAACATCAAATCTGCTTTGCTAGAATTTAGTCATGCTTCATTTGAAAGTTAAAAGCAGCTCCTGGGAGGAGGGAGGTCCTTTATTCAAACCCCTTTTTATAGGCAGTGTGGTTAGAGCTGGAATATTTAAATACTTGTTTCTAAGCCTTGCTTTAGGCCTTGCCATCTTTTTATTTTAAGGGGAGAATTGTTATGCAGCACTTTAGTAAGAAGTAGACATTTTTGTTACCAAAGCAGCATGATGACATCAGGCAGCATTAAAAAAAATACATTAACATTCATATTATCATTATTATTATCATTATCGTGTGAGATGTTTTCATCAGCAGAATATATGGAGACAAGATTATTGAAATACTTCATGTTTCTTTCCAGAAATAGGATCCTTTGGCATGATATTGAGAATTTTAATAGTAGCTTGTCCAGAAAACCCATATTTCTCCCAGTAAACCTGCATATTCATGGAATAGACATATGCTCTTTTGAAGGCTATTCTGGTCACAATAAGTATATGTTACCATAGAAGGGCTCTCAGTTTTGTGACAGAATGAAATATTGAAATATTTCCTGTCTTTCCCTGGTTTAGACAGAATGGGAAAAAATAACGAAAAAAAAAAGAGAGTGCAAATTATGGCAGGACCTTCTTGTCCCAGCATTTCAAACAGCTCAAATATGTGTGCTTAAAGGTGAGATGTTGCAGAGGACTAGGTTTGGCTTCTACAGGACTGGTAGTGAATCAGTACCTACAAATTCTTTGCCAGTGTAAACTGAGAGTCTCAGTTGAGTTGGGTCACAGATGTCTGGAGTCCTGGGCACATCTGCATGGTGCCACTCTAGCTGCTAAAAAGATGTTCCGCAATTCTGAAAGATTCTTAAAAATTTATTCATCTCCAAATAGAATTTGGAAATACGAGCAGATTTTTCTGATTCCTTAAGCCGTTCTTTGCAGAAGTTCCTGTACAAATTATCTACAGCAATGGGACTGGGAAGAAGGAAGAAGCGTAACAAAAGGTGGGTAATAAATATAGAACTTTTCTGCTCCTTTCCTTTTTTACAATTTTTTCATTAACAATAAGCCAGCAGTTTTTAATTGACAAAGAACTGAAAATTCCTGACATATTCCAGGTGTAATTAATGCTGAGCTTATATTCGTTATTGCAGCATGCTGTGCAGCACTCACAAGGTTGATAGGCTACAGTCAGTAGCGAAGGCAATCAGTGTATTCTATTCTGTCTCCTGGATAGGTACCAGTGGGTGTCAGTAATCTCAGTGGATTTAGGTATCAATTTCCTTTCCTGGTGCACAGGAACATCAAGAGGTACAAGAATAAAAATATAAGATACAGGAATCTCTACCCTTGGACATAACAGAAGCTGTGATCCATGGGGGCTTTAGGAGAAGAATTTTCCTGTGGCCAGGTTAGTTTTTAAATTTGCACTAACCTGACAGACACATGGAACCTTTTGTGATGACCAGTTCACGTCAGAGACAGACACGAGATAAGTTACATCCACTGTTCATGTACAAGGATTCTTACTTTCTACTATGTACAGTACTGATTGCCTTCCACAGGGGAAGGAGGAGCTGGAAAGACACCCCCACCAGAAACTGTTGAAGATACTCAACTAATACCTCATAGGATACTCATCTAATCCCTCATAGAAAAAATATCCTAGGCATTACACTGTGATTATGCAAGAACTTAATGTCATTAAAAAGGACTGTACTTGAAGTCAATGTATGTGGTGCTGTAGTAAATGAAACTCATAAATGGTCTTAGAAGTGTCCAGGGCTAGTGTATGAGGAAAGCTTTTTTAAAATGGCACAATTGGTAGAAAATATAAATTTTATTTCATAAAATGCTCTTTTAAAAGTCTTCAGCACCGACTAAAAAACACATTGTTACTGCAGTAGTGTTGCAGTACAGTAAAGTTCCCAGTAAAGTTGTGAACTTCATTTTCCTCAGGCTTTTGTGCTGATGTCATGGTTTCAGCTGGGATAGAGCTGACTTTCTTGATAGCAGCTGGTATAGTGCTGTGTTTTGGATTTGGGATGAGAACTAGTGTTCATAGCACACTAGTGTTTTTGGTTTTTGCCAAGCAATCAAGGCAATTTCTGCTCCTCACACCGCCCCACCAGCGAGCTGGCCAGGAATGCACAAAAATTTAGGAGGGGGCACAGCCAGGACAGCTGACACTAACTGACCAATGGGATATTCCATACCATGTGATGTCATGCTCAGTATATAAAGGGGAAAGAAGAAGGAAGGAGGGACGTTCCGAGTGATGGGGTTTGTCTTCCCAAGTAACCTCTATGCATGATGGAGCCCTGCTTTCCTGGAGATGGCTGAACACCTGCCTGCCCATGGGAAGCAGTGAGTTAATTCCTTGTTTTGCTTTGCTTGTGTGTGCGACTTTTGCTGTACTTATTAAACTGTCTTTACCTCAACCCAAGAGTTTTTTTCTCACTTTTACTCTTCTGATTCTCTCCCTTATCCCAACTGGGGGGAGCGAGCGAGTGACTGCGTGGCTCTAGCTGCCTGCTGGGGTTAAATCACGAGAGCTGTGTAGTTTCTAACAGCTATTGATTGCATTCTTCCACCTCTTTTGACAATGACAGCGTAAAGTGCCTTGGAGTATAAGCATTTCTAAAGGAGTGATGTAATTGTTAGAGGCAATAATACACTGCACAGTTTTTGTTTAACCTTGTAAAACTCTTTTAAAGAGTCACAAATTATTTGGTAAGTGCTGAGAAGTATGATGTATGTTCACCTTAATCCTTTAAACTCCCACTCCTAGTCCTGTATTTCAGCACCACACATACTGTATTATGCAACAGGGTAGATAATGACTCTCTTCAGTAGTTTCAACAAGAAATATACTTTTGTGGATCTTATTAAGGGATTCTTAGTTCCTTCTGTGAGATCTTCACCTCCTGCTGAAAGAGACTGAAAATCACTGGCTTCCAACCAATGCTTGCAAAAGTAATCAAAAAAAACAGGAATCTCTAGCCTAAACTTTTGCAGTAGCGTCTACAGTCTGCTAGGTGTTATTCGGATACTCAGTCAGCTCCAGAAGGACTAGGACTTAAATTTCTGATTGATAACATTGAAAAGTTACTTTTTCCTGTATTAGAAATTGCACAGCTAAAAGGAAAGGAAGAAATATTTTAAAAGTTTTATTTGAAAGTTTATATTTCAAATGCTTACCTTCTATTTTTCTTTTTTGAATGCTATTAAAAATTAAAATGTCTGTTGTTCTGGGTTACAGGATTGAGGACTTCTGTCCCGGAAAGCCATTCACTGTTCCAAATCTTGTTTGAGATACAGTAATAGAGTCACAATAATACCCTCTGCATATTCTTACACCAAACAGATTAAAATAATGTCACTGCACAGAGGAGAATCCAATATTCATTTAGGTCAGAGCAAAAAAGGCAGCTTTGCTGCCTTGTGATGAGGGCTCTCATGTGGGAGGTCTGAGGTCTGGATACTTCTCTCTTTGCAGGGAGCCTTTCTGCAGTCCAGAAACTGTCCAAGTAAATGTAACTTAGCCACTAAATTTTTATAACTTACTTTTAATTCGTGATGTTATCAATGATTTGAACTTTTTAATCCAGATGTGGAGTTTATTTTTGCAAAGAAAAAAAAAAGCCTCTTACAGGGTTGGCTGTAATTATATCCTTAACACGTTCAAAGCCCTTGGTAGGGAACTGATGTTTTCTTACACACGCAGACAGGCATGCTCAATATAGACACATACATGGAGCAAATTGTATTTTTGATGTTATGGGGATTTAGTAGCTATCTTCCCAGCAGGGAGAAGCATCCAGCACATTGTAGAACTAAAACCATTCTTGTTCCTCCTGAGAAGGCAACTGATCAGTTTCTCCATTCTCAGGGAAATATAATACATTCCCTCTTATCAGGCTGTACTGTGGACACCTCCGTTTTGAATATTTTTTCATCCAAATTGGTTGCACAAAAATAGTTTCTCCCTGCTGGAGCTCTTGAGAGAGCACGTTTACCCTACCACTCTACAGGAGTTGTGGTGAAGCAGCTCTGGGATTTTAATGCTGAGGGAGAAGGATTTGGATCTGAACAACATATGAAGAGCTTCCTGGCAGAGTGTGGTCATGTTGTAGAGATGTCACTTGGCTCTTCCTGGCTCTTATAGTCTCAACACACTTGAAATGGTCTATCGTGTTCATAACATTGTGCATAAAGCAAGCATTAGTGTTGCATTTATAATACTTCTCTGTGTATATCAGAACACAACATTTTATTAAAACTTCTGAATATGCTGAAATGCAATTTTGTAAAGGCAAATAGGTATTTTAATGTCTCTCCCTTTCATCCCAAAACCTCATGTTTTGAAAGCTTTATGGAAATCCTGCATGTTTCCAAAAATCACTTTGGCTTCAACAAAACTTCATATTTTTCTGGTGCTTCCTTTTCAGTGCAAGTATTCTG
This sequence comes from Rissa tridactyla, assembly GCF_028500815.1. Classification (NCBI taxonomy): domain Eukaryota; kingdom Metazoa; phylum Chordata; class Aves; order Charadriiformes; family Laridae; genus Rissa; species Rissa tridactyla. The sequence goes on along the minus strand of NC_071467.1, from coordinate 68,778,549 downwards.
AGAAGATCTAAAATGAAACATGAGAGTCTTCATTTTTAGGTTATGACCATCATCTGCAAAGGAGGAGTCACACTCACTCAATACCGTCTTGCTTGAAATTTATTAATAGTGGTAAGAAGAATTCAAACTGAGACAATATGCCAACAGAGAGACTGTGTAAGCAAAGTTATATGATCTCACCCAACACTAGTAGGATTCCCGTCTTGTAAAGAAAGTATATTTACAAATGCCCTGCCCTGCATGTGGACTTTGGAGGACTACCCAGCAAAATATAGGTGCAACTTTGGTCTGCATATGCTTACTTAATCTATTTACCATGGGGTAACAGTAACAAAAAATACGGGTGAATAGTTTATGCTAATACAACGTTCAAGCTTTTCAGAGACTTAGAATATCTTCTTTCATGTACTTAGAGCTTGTACTCCCAGGCAGTGACATCTACCACCACCTCGACTAACTTTAGCAAATAATACCTACACTTTGATACTCTTTGTCACTCATTAATTTTCATGTGGATGAAGATATTACCTGATTCTTGTGAGAAGGCTAAGCAGCCAGTTCACTTCCAAAGATCAAATAGTCTCACTGGCATGGACGTACCTCTTGTACTATGTTTCATTAAAGACACATAGCAGTGCTCAGACTGAAAGAAGTTATTGGTTCTCTTAATGTAGTATCTGCCTCTTTTGTATGTTACAGAAATTTTCCTGCATCAAAGAACTTAGTCTTGAATAAGGTAGGGGTTTGTAGAAATCTTTTTGTTCCATTTTTTCATCCAATTCTCCTGTCAGTCAAGTTTTTTTCAAAAGTGCCTACTGAAGTTCCTTGATAATGATTCTCTAATATTTGGTATCTTCTGTACATAGAAGGAAACTTCTGCCATTAGAGTGTGAATGACCAAGTGCAAGAAAAGTCATACTATTCCTATACGCCAAGAGTTAGTGCCCTGAGCACAGCAGTTTCATGGGCTTCCAGGAATTGAACTGTGCCATTTGGTGTATTCATACATGGTGCCTGATGTTCCATCGGCCTAGTCAGCCACTTTCGGGTATGTGGGAATAACTAGGGCTGAGAGAAAAAAGCAAACCCTGTAGCTATTGAGCCTTGCTTGGACTGCCATTCTGAATGACTTACAGTCTTAAAATCAGGTCATTTTGGCTTTCGGGTTAGCTTCCAACTTTGCTTTCCAACATTTTTATTCAGCAGCTTAGTGTTTTTCTTCATTCAATGTGTTTTTCCAGTCAGCTGCATTCGTTTCATTCTTTTTGTACTTGAAATGGCAGAAGAATATGGAGCAGAATTTGGATGCTATCTGCACCCCTAGAACAGTACTGGACAATTTTTTTGACTAGAATTTATTTGATCAGACCAATCTTCTATATTCGTAATTTACATTTTTATTTTTACCAACTTTGATTCATGCAATTATTCAGTGGATTCTTCATGCCATCATTTTTCAGCTTATGGATTGCCTGAAAACTATCGATGATAGTTAATTCATCCCTCACATTCCGTGAATAGATGCGAAGAGCTGAAAGACGACTGTTTGAGCATCTTGTGCTTAAACACCTGTTCAAATTCCCAGTTGTGCATTCTGAAGGGTGCACATGTGCACAGATTGCCACCCTGAACATCACTGTTACAAAAATAAAAAATTATTTCTATAGAATTCATAAAAATGTGTAAATGGAAGTCAAAGTACTTTGAAAGCAAACTTGCAGGTTTTTTTTTTTTCTCAAAATACTGATAAATTGAAATATATTATCTCAGAGCTACTATTAATACAAAACTCTTCCTGTTACACATACACTTCTGCAATTCAGTCCTTCCAAATGAGAGGAAAATCGATGCACAAAAAATGTTTGTCAATGTCCACACTCAAGACCTTGTGTGTTTGCCTTTAATGATAGTGTAGTAAAGAAAATTAGTCCAGTTGTGCTCACAATGAAGCCCACGAAGATTTGAATAACATTTTTTAAATCAATGCAGTTGCACCCATTTTACATGGGTGTAACTGAGACCAAAACCCTATCTAATGTATTTAATTGCTACTCATTTTCTTTCATTCCCTGCAAAAGCATAGCAAATGAGATAAAGGTGTAATTCTCCTATCCAAGACCCTTATGGAATTGAAATATATTGGTCTTATGAATTATTTCCCTTTTTTTTAGTTTAAACATTCCTCAGATCATTTTGGATGATGCTTAATATTTTTAGATCTGCTTTTTGGCTACGGAAGTACAGAAGTTCAAGAGGTCCAAGTAGTAAAATCTGCAGACGGTATTTGCATCTTTTAATTCTGGATAACCCAGAAAAGCACAGGCAGCAGTCTGGGACCTTGTCTGGATTCATAGGGGATTTTATCGGACAATTTTTTTTAATTTAATTTGTGTGTCTGTATCCTTTTGGTTGTATTTAGTGTAGTTTACAATATTTCTTCAGTGTTTCATTAAGTGTGTTAGAATCACAGCAGTTGTTGCCTACATAAAAATAAATCTAAAACTTTAAATCTGAACCTTGTACTATACGTATTATTACCTCACCATCCTCTACTGAAAGAAATTTCTTTTCCAAATGATCTACGTTACTGAATATTTACCAGATTACAGTTTATACATTTGCAGAAACTGAAGAATTTTATATCTTCAACTAGTAGAAACATATGGATTAACTAGAAAGAAATTTTAGGAATATATATAGATCCAATCCTGAAAAGATTAGAATGAGTGTTTCAAATTCTGAATCCTGACTGTAATTTCTCAAGTATCTAAGGTAATTTTCATGGACTGTGTGATCTAAAACTGTTTGCTCTGTGTTCCGTATATACCTTTGAAAAAATCCTGCAGATGCCTATAGTGGTGACAAATTTGAGCAGATTTTCATAGAAACAGTTTTTAGGGATTCAGACAGTCTTTAGCCATGTGGTTAATCCTTGTTGAGGCTAACACCAAAGTTTATGCTTAATTTGAAGCATGTTTAATTTAGTAAGATTTTTTAACATTTGTTAAAATGCCTTTAGGATCATAGCTTTCCTGTACTGGAGATAAAGCTCTCAGTATATGAATATCTGTAAATACATTCTTAAACTTTATTCATATTGAAAGCTTGAAACCCACTTAAGCAATGGTGCTTACTTAATTAGGACTTACATGCATAGTGCTCATACAATTAATTTCTGTTTCATTTCTATTATATTTCGAATATTTATATATTTACCATAAGAACCCCCCTCTCATTTTTTTGGAATACCTTGTGTATTAATAACTTTTAACAATTGTTCTGAAATTCTTAAGTAGCATTGGAGGTGTGAGATCATTTACTGTCTGAATTTTTATCATTATTTCCTTGATAATTAAATCTGAGGAGTTTTATAATGCTTATAAGGGAAATTCTTGCACAACCTTAGCTCCATCTAGGCATTTAATAGATTCAATATTATAATTTGTATATAGTGTTCTTATTTTATTAGTTCTGATTTCCGGAACTGATCCTATCAACATCAATTTGTAGTTTCAAGTTAAATTTAAAATAAAATATTATATTGGAAGTATGGCATCAGAGGTGCATTTTTAATGAGTTCAGGAAACAATCAAATATTATCTTCAAATATATATACTTAGAATAATATACTAAATCATGAAAAAAATAATTTTATTAAGGTAACTTATGTGATGTTGTTCTTTAGCTGATGAAACAAAATAACATGGAAATAAATCTTGAGAAATACTCTATGTCAAAAATTTATTTTTCCAGATCCTTGTATAGTGCAAATTCATTTCTTTGTGTACTATATAGATACTAAATTTTTGGATTACTTTCCTGTATTTTTGACAAATAACACATCACAGCCTCCCATCATAGAAATGTCTTCACTTGTTTGAATGAAGGATTATGCACTTGTATGTAGCCCAGAAGACAAAAATGTCCAGTGGTCCTTGGCCTCATTCTGCCACACAGAGGAGCTAAACAGGAGCAGGTGAGGTGGCTTAGGCAGTTGAAGCCTGTGCTTTTCCTGGCCAGTCACTGACCTCATTCAAGAGTAATGAGGAAACTGATCACCACCAGGATCTTTTGCCCTTTGCCTTAAAAATGTGTTTATACCTGTCCCTGCACTGGCCAAATAGGAAAATAAAATGGATAGAATTTTCCATCTAACCTAGATTTTTAATGTGTGGATGCATGGAGAAAACAACTGTCAAATATCACATATTGTGATGGGGAAAGCCTCCAAGGGGTACATAATATAAAGGGACTCTACAAACCTGGGGACAAATCCTACACCTTCTGTCTTGTTTTCTTTTAAAAGGACTGCGGTGACTTCCAAGAGGTAACTTAAGTAAATACACTTCATTCCTTAGCTGCATTTTATGAGGTCCCTTAACTTGCAAAGAGGTCCACTTAAAGCTTTGCAAATCAAAGAAAGGTCAATCACCCTTGACTCCTAATGTTTGTGAACTTGGTCAACATACGTGTCCATGTCTGCATGTCCTTTTTGTTATATCAGTTCTGCTCTGTTTCTCTGCTGTCATCTGCACTGCTTATCGTGCTTAGTTGTCCCAGATGCTGCTTCTTAGAGTATTTTTGAATAACATTTTAAAAGTTCTGGGAGCAGGAAGACGAAACTTTAGTCCTCTCAGTTCTCAGGAGAGTGCCCCGATCTCTATGGGGCTGAGTCCAGTGTCACCTTGCATCGTCTCTGATGGAACTCATGTTTCTTATATTTCCATCAATGCCTTTTCTGGCCTTCCAGGAGAAGGCATGCCTTGGTGAAGGATGTGCTCTCAGCAAGGGAGTTCAGAGCAGGTCCACTTCTAGATAGGACCTAGGACCTACCCAGGGCTTCCTGGGTCCCATTCACTAGACTAAAATTAGCACTTGCAAAGTGTTGACTCAGTTCTCTGTCTATTTGTAGATTGCAAAAATGCTTTAGATGAGGGTTACAGGCTCATCTTAATGCTTCTGAACTGGCAAAGGTGTCCGGAGGATTTCCATCCTAAGAATGAGGGTGTCTGGTGATTTCATATAAGATAGGGCTAGGCAGTCCTAAAAGGCAACAGAATAGATTTTATCTGGAATTTTAAGTGGATTTTTTTCTTCCTGAGGTGTAACTTTCCATAATGACTTGAACAGCTGTATTAGTCAGCTGTTACTGGTATGTTATATTTCTGCAGTACATAAGGAATAGTGAAAGGAACATCATCCCAGTCTCCTTTGGCAGTTCACTGCCAGTCAGTTTCTCTCTGAACTTTCAAGTGTTAAGCATGTTAATGATTTTATTTTTTAAAGCAGAGAAACAAATTGTTGATTTGGAACTTTTATTTACTGCAAACTATGTTCATAATTACTTTCAGACTGAGCTCCATGTAAGTTGCTTAGCAAGCTAGAACATATGTTATGCAAATAACAACAGAAACTACTGTTTTCCATAGAACTTGCCTAAAACTCATTAATAAGACAGAATTTCTCATTCCTAACCTGGTCTTACTTTAATCTTTTTCTAAAACCTGTAGGAAATATCTTAATTACAACAACAATTTACAATACCAGCACAATAAACCATGGGTAGATAAAGAAATGGCTTAAGTTTTCAAGGCTTTTAAATAGAAATTGTTGAGAGTTTTCATACACTACTTTTTATTTTCTTATTTTTTATACATTTTGAAGTTAAGGTGTAAAAGTACTAAAGAAGTGCAATACTGAGGAAATAGTAGATTAAACTTAATTGAAAGTGCTTGTTTTAATAGGGACTATGTCACCAGAGATGCCTCTTGGTGGTCCCAATGCACCAGAAGCTTGTAGGAAAGACCCTGGCTGTTAGCAAAGATCTATAGGGTAGACCTCAAATTGATATTCAGGGTATTTGAATGTATATCTTACATTACTAAATCTGCTCAAACATTAAATTTAGATTTAAATGGCATTTAAATTTACAGTTGTTGTATCTTTGTCTTGGCCAACATTTTTCAGTATCAGCCAAATTTGATGGTTAAATTATTTTAGTAGAAATTGTATACCCACCTGAAGGAGAGTGGATTTGAATGCTGTATTATAGTTTGTCAAACTGAGCAGAAAAAATCTGAAATAACAACTGAATTTCATAGGAATGTCTAGTGTGAAACATGTTGGTTTATACTGTTCAATCCTTATTTTGTTTCTCACTGCAACAGAATTTGTAACAGAAGACTAGTATGCATTTATACAATGTGTTTGGGAGAAAAAAATTATAAATTACTTTTCTCTTTGCAGATTAATTGTGGTTGCTTTGTTTCACCCTTGCTAGTGTATCTCCTTTCTGATATAAAATGCTTACAATGGAAGCATTACATTAAAATGTTTACAATGCTTCTAACAATGGAAGAAGAGGCAAAAAATAGGGTCTAAATGTTAAAGTATGTCCTTCAGAATAAGAAGTTATAATTTTTTAATTGTCCATTTTTGAATGACTACAAATATCACCTTCATTTGCATATACATTTGTGATGCCATAGACCTATTGCAATTTTACATTAATGGATACATAAAGCCTTGAAAGAATACATTTACATATCAATCAGAGTCCAGCTCAATCCAAAATTAAATGCTAACACCAGTCACCAGAAGAAGAACTGAAATCCTTCTTGCATTTCTGGAATTTTCCTTTCAGATTATTAGCTTGTCTCTGCTCGCCTTTCCTTCCTTCCTTCCTTCCTTCCTTCCTTCCTTCCTTCCTTCCTTCCTTCCTTCCTTCCTTCCTTCCTTCCTTCCTTCCTTCCTTCCTTCCTTCCTTCCTTCCTTCCTTCCTTCCTTCCTTCCCTCCTTCCTTCCCTCCTTTCTTTCTTTCTTTCTTTCTTTCTTTCTTTCTTTCTTTCTTTCTTTCTTTCTTTCTTTCTTTCTTTCTTTCTTTCTTTCTTTCTTTCTTTCTTTCTTTCTTTCTTTCTTTCTTTCTTTCTTTCTTTCCTTCCTTCCTTCCTTCCTTCCTTCCTTCCTTCCTTCCTTCCTTCCTTTCCCTCCTTTCTTTCCTTCTTTCTTTTATGTTTATTTCACAGTATATATAGAAAATTTGGCACTGTAAGGTACTGGTATTCCCATTTTACTCAGCCCAACTTCTGTAGAATTTATGACTCTTAAAATCAAGTAAGGGAATGTGCTAACAGTCAGAATATATATATGTGTGTGTGTTTGTATTTAAATATACTTTAAAAAAGTCACTATAGAGATTTATTTATATCTACACATATCAAAATCCCATATCTGACTACATAATTAATATTAGAGAATGTGAAGTCCCTGAAAGAAAATGTTTCACAAAGCAGCATATGATTGTCTGTTTTATTCATTTTCTTGAATGATCATGCTAGTTGTATATTAAGCCTCCTGCAGCTTATAGGAATGTTAAATATCTCTTTAGTATTGCTACTTTATCCTTTGCTTTCATATAATGTTCCCGTCTTCCTCATTTGACAGTCCAATCTGACCTCTGATGCCAGGAAGCCACTCAATAAATCGACATAACCTTGATCTGCAGAATTATGGGATTTCTCTTCATGAAAAGGGAAAAATCCAGGTAAGCAAATAAAAACTCTCTAGAGAAGAGATGTTTTTGGTCCATGCAGAAAAAATTCTAAAGGTTTTCAGTACTGGTACTACTGGTCATTCAAACCTCATAAAGGAGATGTATTAGAAGCAAAGAGTGAATGTTTGTAATTACAATGACTTTTATCTAGTCTTTGTACTTAAGTATTAGCACAAAACATATTGGAATAATAGTAGGTGTTTTATGGAGTGATAAATTCAGGTCTCTGATTTTCTATCAGAATACAATGCCACATATGACAAGAATGCTTTTGCCAAGCCCTGTTCCAGGAAGATGTATGGTTTTCATATGTAGAGTCAGGAGTTGGACAAAGCAAGTAAGGTCTGGGTCATGTCTGTTATTATGCCCCAATTGAGAAAAAAAATCCCTAAGAACAGCCTTTAACTTTACACTTCTCTGGAAAGGGTTTACTTAAGCAGAGCGGTATGCTGGTAACAGAAATGAGATCTTGATTACGCTCCATAAAATGAACATAGTTTAAAGGCAATTAAGTAGATGTAAGTATCTGTTTGCAAATAGCACTTTCTAGAAACTATCTTGACTGACTTAATACATTATGGATAAAATGAACCAGTCCATGTGCAAATAAACAAACACCTCCTGCCAAATGTTCCCCTTTTATTCTGAGACAGGAAGAGGGAGATGGTTCAAAGAAAACAGAAATGATTGTCAGATCCACTCTGCAAGATATATTGAACATTCAGACTAATACTGTAGTGGAGCAAATGTTTTGGGGGTTTGCTATGATTGTCACTACTTTTAGAGGAAAGAATCATTTCTTTGATTCAACCAGAAAAAGACAGTATCAACACTGTCAAATATGAACAGAAATGCAGTCACTTCTAAAAATTTCAGATTCTAATTTAAAATCCATAGGATTTTCAACTATTTCAAAGAAAATTTTATTAATAATAAAGTTGAGTGAATAGGTTGTAATGAATTATTTAGATAATGAATGCCACATGTTTGGGAAAATTTTCTGTGAAAAAGTTTGAAATTCTCAAGCTATATAATTTGAATTAAAAATGTATTGTATTCAGTGAAACGTTCTTGCTCTATACACCGTGCACAAGGTGGAGTTCATATTTTAGTGGTTATTCAGAGATCGAGCAATAGCCCTTTGGCTTCTTCAAATGATATGTGTGACTAATGAACAAAGAATGGGCTTCAAATTGTGAAATCTTGAATTAAAAAGACACCAAAATTTGAATAAGTTCTCATTGCGTGTGTTTAAATATCACAGTAATGAAAATATTAATATTTTTTCCACTACTAGATTAAAACCCCCTCATTAATATAATCATTTTTATTAATCGATTTGGGGAATCGAGTCAAAGGTTTTGTGATTTCTCTGTAAAGCTCACAGTTCAGGAAATTACTGTGTATTGGAAACATATAATCTGCAATATCACGGTTTCATTTAGAAGGAGAAAAAAAAGTAAAAAGGGGCCTTTCCCTTTTTGCTTTGGCAACTAATGAAGAGATTATTTGCATTTTCTTGTTTCTTTGCAAAATGTCTGACCTAAAATTCTCAACTTGGCCACCCCTCCCTTTTGCAACATATACATATAGTGTTGTATTTCAAAGATGTTCAGAAGTCCTCAAAAGCTTCAAAACCACAATAACACACAAAGGGAAACCATCCTTCTAGTCATTTTCTGTATAATTCTTTGACACAACATGCCTAAAGTGATCTATCCAACTGTTTGAATGAGGATATTGTAGCACAAAGACAGCATTGACTGAGGCCAATCTGCAAAGGCTAATTTGTGTTTTCTTATCCTTCAGACAGACCTCTCCAGTGTCTATAAAACTCTGTAAATGACCAGAGTCTGCAGCTGGAAAAGCCTGATGACTGGCAAAAGACCCAATGAGGACTGAATAATCAAGCTGTGCTATTAAAAGGTACAAGACATCAATCCCAAATCACTGGGATGATGCAAATCAGTTATTGTATTTTTTAATGTTCATTCCTTTAATTGAACAGCTTTGTTCATGCTTTGTTGCTATGTGAAGATAAGCCAGAACAGGGGAGAAACCACATTCCAAGGGCCTAGTTCTCTAATTGCCAATAAAATCTACGCTGTCCAAGCTAGTGAGAAAAAATAATCTCTGCTTTGCTAATTCTCTTCTCGGTCTTTCTTGTAGATAATATTGTACAAATGCTTTGGTTATATATTACATTTACATATATGGAACAGTCAAGCAAACTTCCTCTGTCAAAGTTTGTGAGAATCCCTTTTTAAAGCTTCGTTCCATCTGTATGAAGTACAACTAATACTGTAATTTATTTTTACTTTTTTTTTCTTTCAAAGAAATGATACTATATGTAATCATTGAGGAATTGAATTTATGCTGGAAGGCCTTTAGAATTTACAGGGGTATGTATAATTAGGAAGGAATTTTTTTTTTCATGTACAGCTGCTCAGGGAACTTTTTCTATTAAATTGTAATTTTTTAAACGAAATATAATTTTAATACAAATTCAGTAACATGACTACATATGTTGCTAAGTATTAAGCTGTAAACACTTGCACTGAAAAAAAATATTTGTAATAGAATACTGGACAATGGAGAATCTGTAAGTAATAAAATAATATTTTCTATCATATGGTATTACAATGGGTGAAGATGTATGTGTAACATAACCATGGTCTCAAAATCAAGTTTCACTATAAATGGATGTGTATAATGAGGATTAAATGTAAGGTCATATGATAAGGTCATATCGGTATAAAACATATGTCCTCACGTCTTTTAAAAAGTCAATGAAATAATTTTTTTTTTTTTTTTTTTAATTTGAGAAGCAAAACCAGTTGATTAAGTAGACTTACTATTAAACAAACCAATTCAGTGAAGTTAGGGGAACTCTGTCGTAATTGAAGAATGGTAAAGGTGATTTTAGGTGTATCGTGTTTTAGCCCTTTACACAACCATTACAGATATTATGCCATGGTCATCCAAGAGTGGTTGCATCCAGATTCCTTCTAACTTATTTCTGACTATGCAGTTCCTCTCCCAAACCAGACCAAACAGCTTACAGTGGGTCTTAAATGTACATCCAGAAATGCTGTAACCAGCCAATATTGATGTTGTCCCAGATACACTGATGTTTAGGACTCTTCTCCACCTAAAGATGAGGAGCTATCAAGGTCCAAACAGATGTGTAGAAGGACTGACTATCCTAATGGGACTGGGTCCTGCCTGTCCAAAATAATGTAAAAATATAATGAAGTACCCTGTTTCATAATCTTTCCCTTAGTATACTGAGATTGTATGTTATCAGTAAAAACCTCTACAGCCTTTCCAGTCACTGTATATGTAAGTGAATATATTTTACATATCAATATGCACACACATGCATATCTTCAGTGGCAACATCAGAGTAGCTCTTCCAGCTACCATTCAGCCAAAGCAGGCCAGGAGAATGATAACATCAGATGAGGTCTCCAAGCATAGGCTTGGTTGACTATGGCACTTTGTGAATGTCCTGATGCTGTCCTTGGCTGTGCTGTGTGCAAGTGTTTCACTGAGACAGTGCAGTAGCACCAGTTGAAGGGAACAGGGCGGAGAAGCCCAAACCTGCACAGCAGTGCTAACCCTGCACCAAGTGTGCAGGAACCAAGAAACATTCAGAATATGTTCCTGTCGCCTACCATTCATTTCCTTTTTCCATGGTAAAGGCAGCTCAAAAGGCTCTAGACATCTTCCACCATTACACATGCAACAATATCCACTTCAAAGTTAGGTTTTTGCAGGTAAGGCAAAGCTCAAGTTACTTATTTGAGACAATAAATAGTCCAGTCTGAGGTTTTAAGACATGTGTGCTGTTGCACATATGACTTTGAGTGATAAAAACACTTGGAGTTTACCTTTTAAACATAAATTTGGGCTATTTTAACGCATCTGGATGACCTAGAATTGGCTGTGTTTTTTTCTCTCTCTTAAGGCCACTTTTCTTCCTCTTTTCCCTCTGTATTACATGGCCCAGGAATAAATGCTTCTTCTAAAAACTAGCAATGTAAAAACCCACAATCTGTGAGAAACCAAAAGCGGAAACTTCAGAGGCAAGGTCTTCTGGCAGTGCTTTGCGTACTTTTAGAATCCAGGAAGATGGGTGATTTGACAAGGGCCAAAACATGTTGTAAAATACCTGTTGAATCTTGAGCATTTCGGACTCTTTCAGAGGGTTAAAAAAAAGGCTTAGGAGGTCCAGCCGCATGGAAGAGCTGCGGTGATCCACTGCAGTCTCTGCACAGTGTGCTTGCATGCGAGAAAGATCACGAAACGTCGCATGTGTGCTTTGCGAGAGAAGGTCTCAGAGGAGGCACACCTGGGGGCCAGGTGGGGATGCTGCTGGCAGCGGCTGTGGCTATAGGGAGTTTCTGAGCAATAGGCAGTATATATGCTTCACAACTTCTTTCTTTCCTGTTCTACACACAAGCCCTTCCCCACAGCTGGAAGTGCAGGCAGTGCCAGGAGGAGAAGGACAGAATGGACAAACCTGCCAGTGCACCCTGTCCTCCAGAGCATGGCACCTGGCCAGGAGGGTGAGCTGGAGTCATCCCCAAGCCACCCCATGCTCCTGGGATATACCCCCAGCTAAAAGTCCAGGATGTGGTAGGAATTTCCCTTTTTCCATCTGGCTAACCGTGGAGACAAATGACCATCTCTGTCCAGGGCAGCACAGTTCATAGGGCTGGGGTCCAGCCCAACAAAAGGACCCAGAACCAAAAGTTCATTTGAAAATATTACTTCCTTGTAATCTATTTTTGATTATAATTCGCTCCAGTAACATAATATAATGTGTAGACATACAGTATTAGAAACATTTCTCTCAATAGAAATTATGCAAAAGATTCATATGTTTGTATGAATTTCAAATGAAAAAATATGGACTATATGATATTACTGTAGTTTATGTAATTAGTCTTTGCAATATCAGTGTGTTCAGATTAACTCGCACTGTTGAGTAAATCCTAAATGCTTTACTCCAGCACATTTCCTTTGATTTCAATAGGAGACTGTCAGATAAAGACTTTGTTAAAAGAGTAAGTGCCTCAGGATTTAGCTTTCTCATGTGGATTTTATTTCTAAAAGAGTATGTATTGCTTTATGAACTTTTATGTTTACATGTTAATATGATTAAGAAGACACATATTGAGCTATAAGAGCCTGCCTGTGCAAATTTCCCTCTGAAAACAATTCTGCTGACACATTGGGGAAAACTATCAGATCTTATTTGTTTGGCTTTTCATATATATAAAGCAATGAAGTTTTTGTTTCCTTTTTGTTTCCTAGGGCTATGAAGAATGGAGGAGGACCAAAGCAACCTGCCATGTGGGAAATATTTTCAAGCACCAGGAAACTCAGAGACTGAATGTCATCTTGTGGATCTTGCTTACTTGACATTCCTTCAGTTGCTTTGTTCTAGAGTATAATTTCTTAGCACTGTTGTTTCGTCTAATCATGAGGTCCTCTTATGTAACTGCTGTAAAAAAAGCTTGTAGTGCATGCAGAAGAGCTGATGAGAAAATAGCCCTTTTCCCTCTTACAGCACTGCTTTGGATGTACCTTCAATTACCTGTAGAGAACACAAAGTACCTGCGTGTTTATTTCTATTATGTGTTTGTTCTTGCATTCAACTCTAATTATGGTGTTTAAAGTCATTTGCAGATCAGTATCTGGCTTTTCTCTTTTTACAGAAGTTGACCATTTCTTTGTTTACTACAGCTGAACTGTTTGAGGCCTCCTGGTGGTATACCCATCACTGCTAGATGCTGCTAGCTAGCTTCAAGTTTTGAAAATTTAATTTAAGAACAGGGCATCAAAATACATTAGTTGACTTTGTCTTATTAGCAACTTTTTATTGCAATGTATCAGCACTTTCTTGTTAATGCTTACTGTAAATTGTCTGTAGTGAGGCTATACCACTGGTTCAAGACGGGTTTATGCTGACTTGTAATTTCACTGAAGCTTGTTAGAGTGTTCTCCTCTCTGCTCCAGTTCACCATGTGAAACATAATGATATGCTACTGTTCCCATTTACATTAGATTGCAATAGGGGAGAAAACGAGTACTTTTTTGTGTCCTCATATTCTGGTCCATAATGATTCAGATCAAATAATTTTGACACAAATTACAGTCTAAATCAGCCTTTTTATTTTGACTTTTGAGTTGTCACTATACTATTCCATCTGTTGACATCCTGTCACCTCCTGGCATAAACTAAAATAACACGATGTAATAATGGATTTTGATATAGTAAAGTAACGCTTTAAGATAAAATGCCTCTGAGGACTTGGAGGCTGACAGATGCTGATCAAAGTCTTGAACAAAGCAGGCCGTCTTTGCAACAAGATGCGCACAAACAATATAGGAAGGTGCCTATGCACCAGCCACTGAAGTGTCCCAGGGAGGGTCTCAAACCTCTCACATATGACAGTGAGTGTTGACTGACTCATGCAAATCATTTGATTCTGAATGAGATCCTTCTGGAGAGCATAAAATATATTAAACATTGATTTATAGTATCGAAGGGGTCAATGAGCAATATACACAGCACTCCTGTAATTAAAGAATGTTTTTAGTTCATCTGAATGTTCATTCTCTATAGGAGGAATGACAAGGAAAGATTCTTTGTAAATGGTTAAATTCTAGAATTTATAGTACTAAATCTGTTTCTTTGCTACTTGCATTGCTTGCTGTTATTTTTAAAACATAATAATATAGAATGTATCCCGATCTGTTGAAAAAAGCAAAAAGGAATCAGGACAAAATATACATAAAATAAAGACGTATAATTCAATGTCAAGTTTATGTATCACCACCCTTTTGTTCACCATAAATGTTATTTGCTTCAGCTATTCACCTGGATCTGTATTAGTCACACCTCTGTTAGAATGAATGGACAAATTTTAGCTTGAAACATGTATAGTTTAGTCCAAATTCAAAAGGATTTTTAGATTATTTTGTCTAATCTAAAAATTCCTAGTCATTGTTAATTATCGCAACTGTTGTACATTTTTTCACAGACCTCAACTTTTTACCTAGATTTGTATCAAGCCATCGTTGAAACATATTGGCTTTTGCTTTTGAATTGAATATACCTGATTTGAGGATGGGGTTAGATTCAGACGTGGTCTCAAGCCTGTACAATTTTAAGAATATAAAGTAATAGGCAAAAGCAAAAATATGATGGCTGAATACCTGTCAAACACTGTTTTCCAGAAGATAAGTGACTTTCCATTTCACGTTTCTGTGAGTGCTGGGCTGGCAGTGGGAGACAAAAACACAAAGGAAAGGCAAATGTATCCTGTGCGCAATTACATGACCATTACACCAACGTCCAGACTGCTCCTACAGGCTCTGTGGAGCAGTGCAATAAGATGAATTCACCCAACTCGGCTGCTTAGGTGAATTTTGTCTATTGTATACAGATTCCAATATCCGATTCATTCTGTTGTTCCATTTTCACACCAGCTTAACCTACGTAGATCTGTCAAAGGTTGCAACACTGCCTAAATACAACAGTAGGGTGTTAGGCTTTGTAAATAAGTGGCTAACAGTGTTGGAAAAATGGCATATAAACAAAAAAGCCTGGCATAGAACCATTTGCGGTACACTGAGGCTAAGTTTGTTGCTTTCTGAAACTGATATATCCAAGGAAATATTTGTCCACCTCTAATTATTTGGCTTCAGAAAGCAGGATACAGAGGTTATGTTCTCAATAATCCTCCAGCACTCTTGAGTCCCTCTTCTTTCATGTAAGTCAGAAACAAAAAAAACCCAAACCCTAAATTATTTAATTTTTTTAAATAAAGAAAATGATCACAGAAATGTAAATGATGCAGTTTTCAAAAAAGCTATCTGGAAAAGATAATGCCACTAAACACTGGAAGCATAGTTTTCAGATGCAGCCTTCTTTCAATGTGTTTCTTTTTTTCCATAGGTGATCCTGGCTGGATATATTTTAAAACAATTTGAGTGATACAAGAGGCGAGCTTGTTCCTTTTACACTCAAATATATGCTTCACAAGGTACAACTTCATTCTTTCATCTCTTTTATGATTCAGTCATATTTTATTGAAATTTTGTCAGTGTTTCTTTGTCACAGTTCCTGCCAAGCATGCTCAAGCAGCTGAGATGAGAGGTTGAAAGAAAAGTGACTGAACAGAATTTTAACTAGGGACAGACAAATATCAGATGGTTTGTTTCATATCGTGAAGCAAACTACCTGAATCCACCATCTCTTTGAACAGTTTATCCAAGCATTAATGGAGCCTTCACTCTGATTCCACAGTGGTACCCAGACTTACAGAGCAGAAGGTATCTCAAGCTGTGCTGAATAATTGTGAATAACAATAATATTTTCAAAATAATGAGTAATTAAAGTATGTATCTGACATTCTCTTGGTGCTGCTGGAAAGCAGACAAGGACTAGGGTTTCTGTGCTTACCTCTGAAATCATTGCCATAATGCGTATTTCTGGTCTAGGCAAATCTAAACACTTGTGTTCACAGCAGTTCTAGCAGTGGCAGTGAATTTTTAATCCTCCACTAAACAGCAGGCAAGTCAATCTTCTTCAAGATAGTTAGCTGAGTGTGAAATCTTTTTGCAACAGAACTAACTCACATCATCATGAAAACTGCTGGCGTTGGGGTAGCTTCACTGTTTAACAAAACCCACAAACCCGTAGATATACTACTGCTGCTTTACTGGTCTCAATTAATGCTGATTTTGTTGGTGAGAAGCAGTTTAAAGTGGAAAGCAAAGAGAGGAGAAACAAAGTAATCACATAAAATTTGAAGATGTTAGGAATTCTCTGGATGAAATTGACGTTTACAGTATATTAAATATGTTTCACTGTGTGTTATACTTTCAGCCAGTGAAGAAATGTTTTTTATTTTACATTTGCAGTAACATGATAACTAGGAGAATGAGTGTATCGTTTTGGGAAGGATTTACATACTACGAAGGAAAATCTTGTATGGGTGAGAACTGGCTTCATATGACCTTATGTGAATTTTGTGCTCTGGATAAGGATACAGTCTTACTGAAAAAATCCTGTATGAGTAAGGATTGTTGATGAGACTTTTAGAAAGTCAGAAATAAATTAGTCTTCTAAATGCCATTAAAAGTTTGACTCATAAGACGTCTAGGTACTTCTGAAACCGTACCTCACATTTTAAAGCATGCTTTGTAGGAGGCTGTATTTAACATTACATGGATAACTTGTCTTCTGGCATTTCCTAAGTTTCAAGAGCTTCATTCCACAATTTAAATAACATTCTTTCAACATAAGTGGGTTCAGTTTTTGTTTGTCATTGGTGGGGTAGGAATAAGAAGTGGTGTTTCTCTCTGTTTTGCACACCATGTATGTAGAAATGACATTTGTATAGGAAATTGCAGAGCCGTGCAATGCATTTTCACACATCTGTGATCAGAGCACCTGCTCCCTGGTCACCAGTATATCCCTTTTGAAACTTTAACATTTTACCCTCACAACACTTTCAAACAGATGCTATTTCAAAGTTCCCTTCTAGAGGCATATCCCTTTTTTCTCTTCTATTCTACTTGAAGTCATACCAATTTCTCTATCTAAGAGAGAGTAAGGGCATAAGAAACTCAATTCTAGACCAATAACAGAATTTCTGAGAACTAGAATGTCAAAAACTTGATACAGTTCACTAACCAATAAAGCAGAACACAGAATTTCGCTACCAAAGAGAAAGAAAAAATTCCATGCTTCTTAACAGGACACAGACCACTTAATAAAGCATAATAATAGTAAATATATGCAGTGATCTAAGTAATTTGGTAGAAAATGTTTATTCATTGGAATTCCTGAACCACTTTGCGTCAAGAACATTATTATTAGGTAACAAGTGTTTACGCACATGCAAAATTACTGCAAAACAACTATTCTGAGGGTAACTTCACGTGTAAACAAAAATTGCAGTGGGTAGAAAAGTAATCGAGATTTAAAAGAACAACCAACAAAATTTCTCAGAGGATTCACAAATAGTATTGTTGTTTTGTGGGGAGGTTCATTGTAAATATTGCATATGAAAGAGATTATGATAAAGCTGCATATATCCTATTATTTTCATTATTGTTTGTGCCTTGCTGTCTTGTGACTGATATGCTAAAGACTATTGTATTGGTACTGCCTTTTACCATGGATGACCAAGATCTACAGCATTGTCCCCAGCAAATAAAATTGTTTTTCAGGGAAAAGAAATCCACTGCTGCTGAGTTTCCAACTATATCTTATCTAGTCTACCTAAGAAACAATGAGTTTTCTTAAGGATTAACTTATTAAGAGTCATTTGAAGAGAGAGGCCGAGAGTTAGACCCAGAGTGCTTGGTTCTATGCTCTGTAGACTAATATATATTTATATATGCATACATATATGTTATTTCCTTAGATTTTGGAAATAAAAATTATTAATACAGTCATGCAATATTTAAAAGGACAAAAATGAAAATTACTTCTCTGGAGAAATGAAAAAAAGGCATTCTATTAAATTCCTGAGCAATGTATATGATGGTGGAATATATGCTTTTTGGTATATATTATATACCTACATGCCGTACACACATATCTGTCTTTTCCTTAGAGCTTTTGTTACTTAATTAGTATAAAAATGGAATTAATTTCATGTCTATGCCAAAATTATTAAGGTAGAGCAAGGAAAGTTTTGAATGCTGTATACTTTGTATAACAGCATATACAGTATGTATCTTCATTTGTAAACATAACTTTTATTAACATTTATTTTCTTCATATTAACCTGTTACAGCCCTTTCTTACTCATCACATCACAGCTTTCCCTTCACTGGAGGATCTACATTTCCTATATTTTTAACTCGGCATTGCCTTCACATTGTAACCAAAGATTAGCCAAGGCAGCTGGAGTTGTTTTCAGCGTGAATTCTTTTATACATTATGCTATCTCATCAGCAGCACAGTCTTGGTAGATAACTCTTGGTGGTCTCATTCAGTGGCAATTCCAATGGAGCTAGAAAATTATTGTGAGGTAGAATTTTTCACAGATCCCTCATCCATTACAGAACAATTTTTCAAAATATAGAGCACTTTGTAAGTCAAACAAAGCAGAATTATGGTTTAGTGAACTGCAGTCCTGAGTGCATTATGGTTTATTTTTCTGGTGAAAAAATAAACTATTACTTTGACTAATAACTCTCATGGAATGCAGGAAAAGATTACCATTAGGTATTTCTTGCCAAAAGAAATTGATATCATGATACTCTTAAAGCACACAAAAAAGACCTGAATTTACTGGTACTTGAACAGATTTTTAGGCCTGGCATGTGTCATTACTGTAAATCTTTCAAACATTCAGAGTGGAGGAGAATCAGTTTCATCTCCTGGAAAAAAGTTGCTGCTAATCCTCCTTACACTCTGGGCTTGATCCAGGGACAATCTGTAATTCTCATTGACCCAAATTAAGCGAGGACCACAGGAACTCAGCACCTTTCTGGCTGAACTCCTTTAGACAGGCTATCTGTGGTTGAATGTGTGCGTGCACTTTTCCTACAAATAGAGAGAGAAGGAAAGAAACTGCTCATTTAGCACACAAATCCCATCTTGTCCAGTCCCAAAGAAAGAAATGACTTCTCTGTAAAACTCATCAAAATTTATCTCATAGGATATCTCAAGGGAAGACATTTTAGTATATTCTTATGCCAGTGAGACCAGTGAAGAGCTTCTGCTTGTTGACAGGTCAAGCCCTAGCAGAGCACATTTTTGGGAATCTCACTCACTCATCATGAGTGAATATCTTGAAAAAATATAAAGGTGAAAATATGTTATGGATAGTCTGGTTTATAATTACCTCTCCAATAAATTTTTTCACTTGTACAGATCAGCTTACCCTGTTGCGATCCAGAAAGCACTCAAGCAGTATTGAAAATTGTTAGGGCCATTTATTTAACTACTTAAATTTTATTCAGAAGTCAACACGTATTTTGAATGTTTTGGTCATTGTTTAAGTAACTACAGGATTGAATTATTGCAGGAAACTACTTATGAATGCTGACAGCAAAAGATACAGGTACTCCTGTAATGGCTATATCCAGGGACAGAAGAACAGCACATGAAAAATACAGAGGTTTCTTGATAAAATATCCATGATATAAAGATGAAATTGATTAGAAAAATACACTAGTAAAGTGTTAACACAATACTACCACTTTTCCTGTAATACGTGGCCACACGCACATGTAGAAGTCCCATTAATCCTGGGAGAATGGCTTATTCTCATGTATGAAGAGAAGAAGTGAACACTACAGAGAAACACTACATCCTCCCTTTTGTGGGTACTCTATTTGTACATTAATAATTACAAAATAAGCACCTATTGATGTAAATAAAAAGAAAATTCCTCAAGCTTCAATGACACTTAGTAGCCTTGGAGTTGCGTGATTAGCAGATATGGCCCTGATCCAGCAAAGCCTTTTAAGCACATGTTCAACTTCCACCCTGAAGGTTGTTCCTCTGAAGTACTACATGCATAGCTAAAGCTAAACACATACTTAACTTGAGATCTTTGCTAGATTGAGGCCCATGTTATTAAAAGGAGAGTGTGAAATTTCATTACAATTACAGAATGCAAAGAAGTACGAAGAATCCTAATCACCCAAGCAGTTTTCACAATGGACCGTACAGTTTGCATGGTCTGCTATAAACTTGCACAAACCAATCTTCCCATTTCAGAGTAACTATTTAAGCATGAAGTTTCAAATGCTACTAGTAAAACATCAAAGTAAAGTCATAATTGTCAGTTGTGTACAGAAAGGTTTGAAGCACCTACAGTAAATATTTGTTGTCTTAAATCTCAAGTTTTATACACCAGCTTTGTTACTACACTGTATCAATTGCCAAGGTTAAAACATGGCTGAATATTTGCACTGAAAAAATGTTGTCTTCCTTTGTTAGGGCTAAATCTATATACTGATTACTGTTGTTTGAAGAAACAGTAGTACAGTGCTTTAAATTGTAACCTTCATAAATACTTTTACTTAAATAGGAACCTCAAAATCCTAAAGCAAACAAAAGAATGATTATACGTACAGCAATAATGCCCTTATCACAATGGGATAACAAACACAATGGGTAGTAACATTTGAATAGTGTAACAAGAGCGTTTATAAGATGAGGATTAGAGCTAAAATGCAATGGCCTTTTCACAGACTGCTTCATGAGCATACTAAACTGTTTGTCACTTAAGGACTTCAGAACAGTTTCTAGATCATTCTCCCAGTGAAGCTACTCTTAGAAGGTAAGCCTTTCCTAAGCTTTAATAAATCACATATTTCAAACTGGCAGTGACAATAGGGTTTAATATGGCTCGAGGACAAAAATACATTACAGACAAGGGCAGGAAAAGGTATCTTAGTTCAACAAGACTTTCTGCTTTAACATCATACCTCTCTGTACTTCAGTTCTCAGCTCCTGCTCTTTGTAAAAAGGTCCTGTTTATTTAACATGATTACCCTTTTCCACAATTTGCAGTGTACAAGTTCATAGTTTTGCTTCTTTTTTATACCGACTTGCATAATTTTATATTTTGGAATGCTTTTTAATGATAACAGTTTGCTAAATCTTACTGCTGATTTACAAGATGCTGATGATGAGTTTCTAAAAATAGAAACTGTTTTATGAATGTAACTTGTTAAGTGGCCTACATGCTAAGTGAGATTACTGAAATGGTAAATAAAAACATTCTGTGAGGAAATGATCTCTCCCACATTTAGCTCAGTTCTGTTCTGAGAGCCTCCAGTACTGCCACTAGGCATTTGGTTAAGGTGTCTGACATGATAAAAGTTAAAATAATTCATTATTAGGAGTGTACTTATTTCATTCCGATAGTAATGTGGAAGAACTATAAGCAGTAGTGATCAAATAAATCTACTAGAGTTCTGTTCAGATGCCTTCACGTGTAAGCAAAACTTTTCGCTTTTGCTGCAAACAAAAGACATTCCAGATTCCATCATCCATCCATGCCCAAGGCATTTGCACTTTCTGTAATGAGTTTACTAGGTGTAGTAGTGAAAGCTGAATTGTCTGACTGTCTGCCTCAGCAATTTCCGTCATCCCTTTAATACAGCACTGCAAAGTGTTTGATTTTGAAGCCCCTTCCCTTCCCTTCCCTTCCCTTCCCTTCCCTTCCCTTCCCTTCCCTTCCCTTCCCTTCCCTTCCCTTCCCTTCCCTTCCCTTCCCTTCCCTTCCCTTCCCTTCCCTTCCCTTCCCTTCCCTTCCCTTCCCTTCCCTTTTCCTCACCTTTGATTTTGTACTTCTACTGGAGATTCAGCCATGAGATTTTGATAAAATTTATCACTCTTGAAAATGACTTAAAATTAGTATGAATTAAATCAAGTGTATAAAATTATTATTTACAGGTATGAAGGAAAAATTCCTATACAGTGGTTTAGATTAGGATCTTTAATTAATGTCTGTCATGAATTGATTCAACCACTGAAAAGTTACTGATAGCTAGATTTTTGTCATCTTGGGTCCTATGTGTTTGATCATTTGGAGGAGAGTAAGTAAACTGCAAGTTACCAGTGTGAAGAACATAAAAGGTTGGCTTTTCAGGTCCCCGAGTGCACCAATGGGCCTTAGTGGCCCCAACCAGCCTCACCAAGGCCAGGGGCTCAGGATGCCCATGTAACATGACCATCCATCACCCGCGAGTGCCAGGCTCTGTCAGAATGGATTGGGATAGTTCTCACCTCACGTGCACGTGTCAAACTGGGCTGTATTTGCTCTTGCTGCTCCCTCTCATGGCTTGAATTTCAGTCCTCAAAAACTTACCCTCACACGAATTGCAAGGATAAATTATTCTGTAGGGTGAACTGACTCAACAGTAAGACTGAGATGACAGTGTCCAGTAAGACAGTAAAAAAAAGGCATGCAGCTGCTTTAATATCACTTTGTTATTACTAGCTGTTTGCATCAAGTCTTTGGCTTTAGCCTGCTTTTGAAGGTGCGGAGCTGTTGCCTCAAAATATCAGCTGTTGATAGCTTTCAAAAAACAGAGAATATTTTTCATGAACTCTGTCCTACATAGGCCCTCTGTTCTACAGGCTTTTCTATTTTATATATAAATTATTTATGTGTAGCAATTCATATGTATGTTTATACAGTACCAAAAGCAACAGTAGCCTGATCCGTAGGAGTAGAGTCACTGAGTGTTATGCTAGTCATGCAAACTTTGCTTTGGCTGAAGTCACACTAACACAAGGGATGTTGGGGATGGATGGGAATTCCTCTTGGATATGTCTAAGAGTGCCAGCTGCTTTTGATCTTTCAAAACAGATTGGGATACTGTATGGCTGCTCTTACCTCACGTGTATGTGTCAAACTGGGTTCTGCTAGCATGATGGCAAAAAATCTTTCTTCCTTCCCTTTCTCCCTCGGTGATGTCATACCTCACCTGAAAGACAGCTGAAGAAAGGGAAGAGATTTTCTTCATGCTCTGCCTACCTCCCGGTGTGGGTGGCACTGGTAAAGGATAAGCTGGCCTGGAATTTTAAACTTTAATAGGAGGTTGAAAATACTGGAAAAGAGAGTATTTCAATAGTACATTTTTAGCAGTAACTTTCACCCAGTATTCACACTCACACTCATTTGTGGCGTGGAAGGAAAATAAACCGAGACAGGGAAATTCACATCAAGTTGTACAGGGAGGTCATAGTATTTGAACTTGTGTCATGCCCGCAGAAGAGATACCACAATATTATTACAATCTCATGAAAAGACCACAATGAACTACAACATTTGATGTAAAAAATTTCAATTGGTTCTGGTTCTGAGGTGTATTTATGGTGGGGAGCAATTTGGAATGTCAGTTCGTGCTAAAATCTGCTGTAATTTGAATGTGTCTAAATTTGAAATACAATTTGCCTTACGCTATGTACATGCTGACATGCCAAAGTAAGTTAGGGCTGCAAATTTCCTAGAAATAATATATTTTCTATAATTTTTTTTCTGTTGAAAACTCAAGGCATAGTTTAATTATGCCGACCTTTTTGAGGTGTCTCTCTTGTACCTCTAGCGAGTTAGAAGACTGACAGGTGAGGACATTTCTTTTTACAACGTCCATGGTGGTCAGTTTGAAATGGGAATCTAGACCCTCTTTGCAGAGATACAAATAAACGTTTCATCACGAGTATTAATGCATTTTTTTTTTATAATTGTTGAAAGTGATGTAACGGTC
The DNA here is from genome assembly GCF_028500815.1 of Rissa tridactyla. Lineage (NCBI taxonomy): Eukaryota > Metazoa > Chordata > Aves > Charadriiformes > Laridae > Rissa > Rissa tridactyla. The sequence continues at coordinate 68,754,728 of NC_071467.1, read as the reverse complement.
ACTTTTGACGCCATTTCTACTCATAGTACAGTAAGGTATTTTAGGATATCTAAGTGTTATGCACTCTATATTTCATAGTCACTTTTCTAAATAAGAAATGCTGATAAAGGCATAAATACCTGCTGAAAACCGGAGTTCTGCTGAAAAATGGAGCATAAATATGTCTTTTAAATTAGAAAATGGAGGTATTTAGTAACCGGTAATCACAGAGATTAGACATTAGTATGATGGCAACAGGGTTGTATTCTCTCCTGTCTTTGCTTGTCCTACCAAGAAAATTAAATTCAAGCTTTGCCTCATAATTTCAACTCAGACCCCCCTCTGGGCATCAATCCTTGGCCAGCTTTATCAACAATAACAAAACTCTGACAGTTTGAAGCTTGCGTCTAAAAAACACACAGCAAGTAGAGCTTTTTTAAAACCATTGACTTTCAAAACAGCTTTGTCTCTTGCATACAATCTTGATAAGGGAACTTTCCAATGAGGAATTTGCTAGGTGGATGTTTGATAACAAGGCTGTCTTTTCCAAGGAAAATTATGGTCATCTTCAGTTTATATCAGAATGCTATCATCTGAAACAAAATATGTAAGTGAATACTGAAAGTTTATTCTTTAAGAATAGTGCTGTGCTCAGGAAGATTTCTGATGTGGTCCAAATATGTCATTGAAGACTGAGTTCACTGGTGGGCTAAAAAAGTAAACATAGTTGTCTGTGGAAATTAAAAGCTACTGCTAGTTGATTTAGTCTGCTGATGTAATTTCTTTTCATCTTTTCACTAAATACCTACATTCTTTACTTTAAAGTTATCTCTAGTGGACTGAATTCGTTCACCAGATAGTAGGCAAAGTGAGAAACATGACCTATTGCCAAGAAGTGACTGTTTATGATAATACTGTAATTGATCTGGAGTTTGTTAGACCCAGAGAAGCCATGGTAAAATTCTCAAATTGACAGTTTTCCCTACATTTGAAGAGAATTTGTACATGTATCAGTGTTGGCTTCCTGAAAATTTTTGACTGCCAGTGAACTGATTCGAACAATGAAAAGTCAAATCATCATGCCTTCTTTCAACCACTCATTGCTCTCTTACAGACCACAAGAAGACCAAAGCTGTCAAATGAAGAATATTTGCCTTGTGATTTACAACTTTACTGGATCCCTTTTTTCCTGTATGGAAATTTTCATAAGTGGTTTGGCAAACGCCTTTAAAATAACTGTGGTATTTGGCAGAAAAAAGGCTGCAGAACTTGGGCCTGCTGTTTCCATTTTAGTTCAACAGTGAGACTCCTCTCAGTGATATGAACCAAGTACAGAATTCGTAGTCCAAAGACATAAGTTATTAGAAACAAGTTGAGTAAAAAGGAGACATGTGGCTCAACCCGCAGAAATTCATTAGACAATGGTTTTCTGAATGCCTGTTCCAAACAATTTGTCAAATCAACTGTTCATTATCATGCAGCCTAATACTGACTGCGTATATATATAAATTTACACATCAGTAGCTATAAAAGCGTTTATATTTATCACACAATACTGTTCATTAGACATAGAGGAGTATGTGAACACACATGTTAGCAATTTATACCCACAAAAGTCATTCAGTTGTTCACATGGCAGAGGTCTGTGTATTATTAGGAGGAATCCAAATACACGCACTTACTTTATCACTTTTTTGAAAGGGCAGACAAAGGTCATAAGTGACAACTTCCTGAGTTTTATTTTCTTTTAATTTCAACATATGTCACCAGAAAACATATTCAAACTCATGGCTTTCAAGTGAAAGGCTAATTTCACTGCTATTTCTTATTCATTAATACTTAAAATTGGCTACAGGAGGTGAAGTGACATTTTGTGGTTCGGATGCAATCACGTGCTGCCCATATGGGACTGACTTCTGAAGCACCCAGGTTTGACTTCAGTGAGAATAGTTATGGACCGGTGTCTCCCCTAGCAGACGGCAGTGGCACAGACTGCCATGATCTGTTGTCCCCGGACACCCATGCTAACAGACTGTTTCAGGGAGAAGGTGTATGGGTGGGGCCATGAGTGAGAAATGAGGCAGGGTAGGCACTGGACCTAGAAACAGCATGAGAGGACTCGTAATTGGTGATGGCCTCTGCCACTAACAAAGAGCCCCCAGCCTCCTCGGAGGATTTCTCTGAGACACGAGGCCAGAGCTAGTCCCATGCCTAGAGGCACAGCCTCGCCATAGCGAATATGCAGAACAGCAGGAAAGTTCATCTTCAGAATCAATTCATCTCTTTCATGCACTTTCCTCAGATCCGCTGATAATAGTGAGTACAACTATATGGGGTGCATGGAAAGCGTCATGTTGATTTCAGAATAGTAATAGCTAATGTTTGGTAGGTGGTGATCCTTAGCGAGCTGTACTTCTCTTTGTTTTTGCATGCTTAATGGATTGATTTAGCTGTGTAAAAATCACGTCTGGCCATATTCTGTTGACACAACTTGAAAGCACAATGGGCTGAGAGACAACTGACTTTTTATTGAAGAGGGAAGTGATGCAAAAGCAATTTACACTTGTGCATTTGGTGTTGCAAAATGCCAAAGAGCAAAGCCCTTTACTCAAGGAAACAAGAAATTCTTCGAGGCTGTCCTTGAGACACCATGACAGAGGCACCATGGCGCGAGCCATCAAGGCATCATATTCAGGCAAACTGTCAGCAGTGGTAGAGGTCCTGCAACCTTTCTTACCGAGGGCTTGAAGAAAGGAATTTTGTACCATTTCCCATTGTGCTGAACAAGAATTTGCCTGGAAGCCTTGCTTGACAGATTGGCCCCTATTCCCACTATGATTTGTGCTACTGTGAAACAAGAGTGCCTAATGCATGGGCCGTAACATAATGACAGGCTAGCTTCAGTTAGTCTGAAAAATGATACACAGATGAAAGCCCGGGCTCTGCTCCACCTTTCATGCTTTTCATATTTGCATTTGGAGCGTACACAGGCGGGACCCAAGACAGAACTGACAGACAATTAAAAGGCCACTCAATACAAGGAAGTATATCTGCATGACACATGACCTCTGTTAGCAGACAATATTGTAGGGCATAAAACCAGGTCTTGCTATCAACCTGAAGTCTAAGAAGAATTATATTAAGCCCTGCCAAGAGGTTAACTTCTTTGCAGCAGGAGCTTTGTTCTGACTATGTCTTTCTTATCAAAACTTTAGGATTCCTTTTTCCTGAGGGAACTTAATCTTTCAGATTTGGGTCAGGAGGTATGATAAGTAACACAAAGAAGTAAACACTTTAAAATTCTAGGGGGCAAACAGGACACATTTTTTATAATTTAGTTAAAGGAAATCCTGTCTTATATGAACTCTAAGAATGCAAGCACGGTGGATTCAAATTCTCCTTTGAACAAACTGCTTAGAAAAGTGGTAAAATAAAAGATCTTTTTAGATCTTTATAGCTCCTAATGGAAAAAAGTGACAATATGAGTATTTTAAGTGTGCTGTTTTGTGTGGGGATTTAACATGGAGAAATGGATCTTAGGAATGTTCTCTTTTCCACCTGCTGATCTTGCCTTGTACATTCTAGTGAAAATCCTACAATATGTATCGTTATTGTTGTATGTGTAAAATTTGAGATTTTAAAAAGTCATTGTTACATAAAAAGGATGTTTATTTTGGCAAAATCAGACTCTTTGAAACAGTAAAATTATACAGTTCATTTCCACCAGATGTTGAAAATCCTCTTTTTTTGAGAGCTGGGCTATGTAGTCTGCGGGTATATAGACAGATGCTGTGTGGCACTTTATTGTTGGATTGCTAGCATATTTACATTGCATAAAGGGCGTTGCAGGATAATGTTTGCAATGTTCTATGCTAAATGCATTCCGAAATATTTGCAGTATCATAGAACAGATGGAAATTAAAGTAGTGTGCAAGCTCAAATCTGTTTCCTTTGATAGTCTGCTGCAACGATGGGTTTAAGTAAACTTTCAAAACAAACTTTCTAGGTATTTAAGATGTAAATATGAATACAGAAAATGGAGTGGAAAGTGATTAAACACATGGAGAATATTCTGGTTTTGATTTTACTTGAACTGAACTAAGATATAAAATGCTTGAAATGTTGTTAAATCTTTTGTACCAAAGAGAAAAAAACATCTTGTATATCTGTGTCCATTGTATTTAATTTGAGCAATTTTTTTTTTTTTCTTCTTGAATCTGTCGTCCAAGCAGAAAATGGGATACTTGAATAATTGGCATGCTTCTGATATTTGATGGCTTCCATAATCCCCATTTTGGATGCTGTAGGGCTACATTCAATTTATATGAGGATGAGTTGCTACAAAACTGTGAAGGGATAATTTTCCAGAGTTTCAGTTTATTTTGTTAATTTTTGTGGAATTTTTTGTTGTTCCTATTGTTCCTTCATTTTATGGTTTAATTTGAATCTATGAAAAGCTTCGTTAAAAAAACAAATAGGAAAAGAAAAATCCCCAAAGAAGTGGATTGGTATTTTAATATTAAAATATGAAAGCATAACAATTGAAAAAAGATTTGTTTTCCAAATGCAACAGTTTTCAATTTGCAAAAACAGTTGAATAAATTAATGCTGAATGAGAATTATTTCACACCTGTCAAAGATCATTTGCAATATTTGCCCTCCCCTTCTTTTCTGAGCATCTCCATTTGCATACTAGGTGCAGGTGGGCAGCGCAATGTAAGTTAAATCAGGAAAGCAAAAGAGAGGGAAAGAGAAAGGCTGCAATGAGAACAAGAACTGTGGAATGTGAGCAGCTGCTAGTGGCAGGTTGGACCAGGAAATGTAAGCCGTAGACAGGCTTGAATTTGAGATGAGTGGCTGCTGAATTGTGTTTCACTGCCATGGTGCCTACAGGTTTGTACCTTTCCTTCTAGGAAGAATGAGCATAGCGTCTTCTATTGCCTTTTACGAATTGGTGCTTATGGGAATCTGCCTCCAAGGTATCTGCAAAATATTTGAATTCAGTGCTAAAATTGCATAAGGTTGTTTACAAATTCTAGTTATTATTGATAGTTATTTCTTGTTAATCATCATTCAGTAATAGTGTGACTTTTCTGGCACAAAATTATTTGGTGAGCCTTGGGGAAAGTGCTTCCAGAGATTATCTTTAAAATAAGTGTTAGCAAGGGAGCAGGCAGTACCTCAGAGCATTGCTGATATTTTATTTTAAGCATTTCGGATTGGGCTTTAGAAATCAAATTTATTAATCTAACTGTGACAATTCATGTTTCCTTCTGTGTCTTTAATCTACCTTCATTTCAGATAATAATGGAAGCTAGATTGCTGCTTTGGGAATGACAGGAAAAGGCGATACTATTAATGTTATTTTAAAATTCAAAGGCTAGAAGGCGGGAAGCAGGAACGAGCCTTTATATCAACAACTAACCCGTTCTGAAATAAGGAGAAAATATAATGAGGAGGCCTGGTGATTAGAAAAAGTGGGGAGCACTTGTACCAACAGCCTTATCTCTGTGAACCTGGACTTCACGAAACTTGTCTCTACCTTGTGATGAAATCATCACCTGGAAGTTAGAAACAAATAGGCATTATTTTTCAATTTAACCTTCACACAAGAAGGCTTTCACCATTTTTAGTATTACATTTTGTGAGTGACCAGGATGATACTATGTTTCCGTAATTTGCACTAAACACTTCATTGTGAATGAAACAGAAATGTTCATTAGTATTTGCTTAAAAGACACAACTCTATACAACAAGCAACTCTTTATGTAGAATTAGTATAGAAGGTAATAAAAAAGAGAATTCATATTATTGCTAGCTTTCTTGCCCTACTGAGAAATATAAGATGTTAATTCATAGTATTGGCCCTTCCTTGGCCTCGAGTATTTCAAAATTTATCCAAAAGGAAATCTACAGGGGATCATTAAGAGAGGTGAGCAAAACTAGGGGAAACATTAAGGCACTTTAAAGCTTCTATGGGAATTTTACTTGGTGAAATTACTTACATACATCTACCTGGCAATTCCTTAGGGAATTTTATCAACATTTCTTCCTCTTTTCCCCTTCAACTGAAATCAAGATCAATTCACAAAGCCTTCCACTACTTGACACAAGAAACAAATGTCTTGACATGATTAGCGGTGTTTAGAACACCAGTTCTCAGAAGGAAGAGAGTCTACAGGCTGTAGCATTAGTCTGTTGAGTCATCAAGTCAGACTCTTTTTCTGCCTTTCTGAGACAGAGAGACTCTTAAATTGAGTAATTGTCATTTTCCAGCTTTCAGTGAGGCCAGAAATCACTAAAGATCTCATTTAAACTTTCCGTTCTAGTTCTCAAGCAAATTTACAGCAGAGGTCAGTCCTTTTGCAAGATTTCTGGAGGGAATTCTTCATCATAACAGATGTTTGTTTTGTTTTGTTTGTTTGTTTGTTTGTTTTTCCATTGTAGTTTAAACTATCTTCCATCAATTTTTCTTGTCATTTCACCCACCTTATTATGACCTTCATAGGATAAAAGAACAGTACCAACCATGCCTCTTCTCCGAGTACTGTGTTTCTCAGTATATTATGTAGTTAATATTGATTATAAATCACAGTGAACACAATGAATGCCTTCCTACTCCTGTACCTCTGCATGACAGCCAGTCTCATGCTTTTATCCAGCTTGGAAAGAATACTATTTTTATATTTCTTCTGCAGAAAGATTGTGAATTCAGATTAGTTTTAGTTTTACAGATACAACAAAACCAGAGATAGCCCAGATAATCTATCAAAGCACAAGATTATGAAAAGTTATTTTCTTCTCATTAAAAAGAGATCAATAAACGCACATTAACCTAATTATCCTAACAATTGAGTTTAGCATGGTAATAAGATTTGACAGGCTGTGGCAGTTGATCATGTGTATTTTCAATCATTTAGTTAAAGATCGAGTTACCTTAAATAATCCAAAAGTAAAAATTTATAAAAGTTATATATTAACTTAATGTTAAATAGATTTTAAGCATTAGTAAATAAATTCTTAAACCATTATGTGAAGAAAATATGATCTGGGAAAAAATACCTGTTACAAAAAGCAAAGAAAGTTATATATGAGGGAGAGCAAAACAAATATATTAAAGAAACTTATGTGTTTTTAATAACTTTTTTTGTATAAATTTAGAGCTTACAGAAGGGAACATCTGGTGGGTGTGGAGGCTGTCAGTCAGTTTGAAAAGAATGTGGCTGTGGCAAAGGCAGGCATATTGTCAACCCTCTCCTCCTGCCAACGACCTGAATAAAAGTATCTCTCGGCATGAAAGAATGGAGGATATATGACATCCGTTTTTTTTGCAATCTTGGCAGAGACTACTAGGCAATGTGTGCAGTTCCACACAGAACCAAATGATGATTATGGAGCACTAAACACCACTTAGATGGTAATCTAAACTTTACCCCATCACTAAGCTGAGATGGAGCTGAATCATAATTCTTGATTGAAAAGGTTTGATTTAAAAAGACCCTTTTCTAGAGCTATACCTGTTCTAGTTTTCATTCATTTTTAATGTTTTTGTTGGTATCAGAACCTCATTCCTTTGCACTGAAACTAAATCAAGCTCCCTCCCCGACCTCTTGTCTTCCCATTGACAATGGAAAGACAAATGACACAATGGCGCAAAATAATTTTTGCCATTGACATTCCACTGTCAGATTTTAACTAAGGAAAACACTATACAGATGCATATAAAAAGAAAATTATAATATCTGTGGCACAATCACAGTAGTTTCTTGGTTTTTTTTTTTTTAGTGAAAGAAATTCTGAATAGGTTCTTGAGTGTCGATACTTGTAATTTTCTTTAGAAAGAAAAAACAAAAAAAGAAAAGGCATGAAAGTGGCTCAACCTCAATTTCTGCAATGCAAGAAGACCTGAATTGCACCTTAGGCTGATAAAACTTTCCCTCCATCGCTTCTCCTGCCTGTTATGAGTCACTGTTTCTTCCCCAGTGCCACAATATATTTTCATCATCCTAGCACAACTTTCCCTCTCACTCAGACATGATATTGGATGGCCTGAGCACAGGAGATTGCATGTTTTGTTATGAGACCAAGAGCATGAGGTACGAGAAACACAAAGCATGTGTGTGACAGTCAGACAGGAACACAACTACAAAATGAGAATAATCAACTGACCAAAGGGATATTCTCTACCATGTGACATCATACTCAGTATATAAAGGTGGGGGAAGAAGAAGGAAGGGAGGGACATTCAGAGTTATGGCATTTGTCTTCCCAAGTAACCGCTATGCGTGATGGAGCCCTGCTTTCCTGGAGATGGCTGAACACCTGCCTGCCGATGGGAAGGAGTGATTGAATTCCTTGTTTTGCTTTGCTTCTGTGCGTGGCTTTTGCTTTACTTATTATATTGACTTTATCTCAACCCATGAGCTTTTTTCTCACTTTTAGTCTTCTGATTGTCTCCCCCATCCCAACTCGGGGGAGCGAGCGAGCGGCTGCGTGGTCCTAATTGCTGGCTGGGGCTAAACCACAACTACTGACATGACTGAAATGGACTTCCCTATTTATTCATTTATAGGTGGTGGTAGATGAAACAATATTTGCTTTCTCTAGAAGGAACAATGAGAAATTTTCCTTCCGTACAAAGCTGGAGGTAAAGGCAAAGTCTATATTATTTGTCTTTATTCAGCAATGGTTGCATTTTTCAAACTATTGCATATGTAGTGTCCTTCTTTTTTTCCTAATTGAAACACAGCAAATTCAGACTATGCCCACCAAATTTAGATGTTGACAAATTGTTAATTTGTAGATTGACATTCTTAGGATGAAGGGAGGTGAAACATTCAATTAGATAGTGGATCAGCTCCTCATCTGTTACATGGAAGAATAACTTTCTATTAGTTCATGTTGTCTGGAAGTCTGGCACAGTTATCTGAGTAGAAAAGGAGGAATACTTAAAATTACTTTTCTTATTTGTAATAGGTTCAATTTTAAAAGATCAGATGTTCATATAGGTCAACATTTGTGATGGTTCAGTGAGTTAGCAATGCTGTGGATGAAGAAAAATGGGTTGGCAGGCCTGATGGGATCAGAGTGAAGTCAGAAAGGCAGAACTGTGAACTCCAAAATTCACAGGTGAGACATTTGGCTCAGTAACCTTAGTGAGTTAAAAATGGATCTCTGTATTGAGCATAACTGGCAGAGTTTGGGTAGGTAGCAGGGGTGATGTCAGTGCCAGTCACAGCTGGCTCCAGATGGCTCAGCAATGGATGGAAACAGCCTATCAGACGTGAAAACTTCAGCCCGTATGAGGATCACATGGCACCCCTGCTCAGACCTATTTGAGTGAGAGTAGTAGTTGTTAGGCGCAGGATACCCAAGAGGAGACACCTAAGGAGGCTCAAAAGGAAAAAGGGCAGGAGACAGCTGAGGATGCATGTGAGGACACACAAAAAGGAGATGTGAGTGGAGACACAGGAGGACACACAAAAACGGGTCACTTGAAGAGAAATGTGAAGAGATTCATTTGGGGAAACAAAATGGAGGAGTCACGTGGAAGGGGACATTGTGGGGAACATGCCTGGAGATGCACTACTGGGGGGAGGTGTTCTGTGCTAGAGGAGGGCCCTCTGAGGGGACTGTAGGTCATAGAGGACCCATGCTGAGGCAGGGACAACCCTAAGAAGACTGAAGCCTATGGAGGAGCCCAAGTTGAGACTCCTTTGCCGACAACAATCTCCAGACAGATGCAGGGCTAAAAGAGAGATATGGAAATTTTCTCCCCTGTAATAAAAGGTCAACTGACCTAATCTATCCACAACTGTAATGATTTGGGAGTATTGTAAAAGTTCTTTAAAAACCTGCTTTTGTGAAGGAAGAGATTAAGGTGTGCTGTGTGATATGTTCCAGTCTTCCAAGATTAGAAATAGGCAGTCTTCACTATTGCAACATAAAGGATCTCTTTTCTATCTCCATGGGCATACATGATAGTGATCAAGTGGTAAATATGACCTGTTCTCTGACAAAGTGCATTCTCTGAGTGGAAAACTCTAGCATTTGGGAATTTTTCAAAAAAATATTATTATTTGGCTGATAGATTGTTTTTAAAATATTGGCTAAGTGGTTGAGATGGTTGAAAGAAATCCCTAGGAGCAGAGTTCAGGCAAAGCCTTACTGCTTATCATTCTGGTGAAGTTTTGCTGAATGTTGAAATTTTCTTACTTTGTTTTGAAATAGTGAATGCTTCATTGCTCTTCTTAAAGTGTGGATTGTGCCAAAAATAAAAAAGCAAGTCCTTTGGGAATTGAAAGTTTTTCTAGCCAAAATATATAATAACATAGTTGTGCTTCTCTAAAGAGAGGCAGCTGAAAAAAAATCGCAAGTGTTAAAGATGTGGGAGAAGTTATGGATTTGTTTCATAAAACACATTTTCAGTTAACAAATATGCTTTTCTCATCTTATTAATTTTGTAATTTTTTTCTAGCTTGAGCAAACCAAGATAAAATTCTCTCAATTAATGTTTTTAATGATCAGATTTTCGATAACTGAATCAAGATGTGGAGTTACATTTAGTATAGATACACTTTTTTTTTTCCCCCTTAAGAAACTTGATTTTCTAGTGCTTCTAACTAGAAATTAAAAACTAGAGAAATGACAGCTATGGAGCACTTATTCCACTGTTACATGGGTGCTAAGGTTAAGAATAATTTTTAGATGTTTGTTTTCTGGAGGGCTACTGCAGATTTGGAGCATTACAGAGATCTAATCCAAGTCTCTCTCAACATTCAAATCCTATGAACCAATCCTTTGAGTGACGTCTATGTTTGACTTCCTTCCTAGATATATGCCAGTAGCATCTCTTACAGTTTATCATCATCATTATGCGTATAGAGCTGATCTGAAATTAATAAATTAAGGATTAAAATATCCAAAAATGTACAGGGTTATATTTAGCTGAACATAGTTGACTGTAAGTTTTGTATGATGTAAAAGCGGATGCAGCGCACCTGTCACAATCTGCTTATGATGTGCGAATGTAAATGGATTTATGTATTGTGTAGCACAAACAAGAGAAGCAATTAATGAGAATGAAGCACATAATTTTAATTAAAATTTCTTATGCTTCATATCCAATAACAGATAAAATGTCACAAAATAAAGACTTGGGTAATGTTTTTTTCTGAAGACAGAAAACTATCTCTTAATCTATTAATTCCATCAGTAATCACCCCAATTTCAATTTTTTTCATGCTTTAAGTTTTTTTTTTCCTTCCTGACTTGCTTTCCTCCTGATTTGGTTTCCTCAGTACACGGCAGATTGTGACATCAAACACAGGACACTATACTAGCCAGTTTTCTGTGTTTGTTGTATAGTGAACACAGAGTAAATGCTGGACAGAACATAGACTTTATTCCTATGGTTGGTGAAATCACCCAGGAAAATAAGAGTTTCACTGTAAAACTTCACGGGAACAGATTGACGACAAATCCATACTCCTATTAACTCTGCTCATGACCAATTAAAAAATGCTAGGATCCGATCTTCAGAGGTACCAAATATGTGCAGCTTCGTTAGTCTTTTCAGTAATAATGAAATATTGTTCAAAGCAACTTTTAAAAGAAATATTTCTGATGAATGTTTGGGCTTTCTTCAGGAAACTGCTGATTAATTATGATATAGTTTTAGTTTATTAATTTTGCTTCTCTAGAGGAGTCAGATCTTGGAAAATGTAATTGTGGTGCACAGCCTGTGTTCTGAACATACGGAAGTTTAAATCGTTCTCTCACGGAGTCCCTCAGACAAAATTGTTCTTATTTGCAACTGCCATTTATACACAGTATTTGCAAACAAAGCACTATATGATTTTAAACTAATACGTTACAAGTGTGGCAGTAACAGCATGTGTAGTAAAAGTCTTCAGAGTACTTATTAAGTTCTTCTGAAAATCAGTATTTGAAGGATTTTGTACTAAAAGATGTCTATAGGCCTCCTTAAAGTCTGTAGTTTACAAGGGCAACCGAATTCTGACCGTAGTCTGTGGGCTGTAGACAGTGGCATTAAAACACTTCTTCTCTCACAGGGCCAACGTGAACGTAGAATCACTGACTAATATTTGCAAAACACTTTGAGATCCTCACATAAAAGGAACATAGCAGTTCAAAGTATTTATTTTTGCCAGTAGGGAATATTTGTGACTTTGGTTTCAGTGTCCACATCTTTTAGGCTTCCATATGTTTCCAGAACTCAATTAGATCCCAGTAGGTATTTCCTGAGAAAATCTTTTAAATGAGTAGAAAAAAATAAAATAAACTTAGTCGCTTGTATATAAACCAGGCCTTTCTATCTGTGGCGATGATATTGTACTGTAACTGTGGTGTCATAAGCACTAATGGAGGAAAAAAAAGCTGAGTACAGGTTGTCAAGTAATCTTTAGAAACCAATTAAGTGAAGTTTGTCGAACCAAAGAGGCCCTAACCTACAGGGAGAGCTAATAGTTTTATATCAAAGACAAAGTTACAGCTTAGCGTAGGGCCTCTGCAACCCATCTAGTTCTTGTTGAAATAACCTACTTATAAAATGCCAGGATTGTTTTGTTTCTCTTTTTAGTTTTGTTTCACTAATATTTTATTTTACTTAAAATTTTGCTTGGCTAACATGACAATGTGTGTGTGTTTAATTTCTCCAGCACTGTAGATATAAACTTTCTCCCAGCTAATATCGCAAAATGTAACAAGGAGTTAAGTTGGAGTCGCAAAGTCTGCAGTTCGTAACTTGACATCCTGTCTTTGCAGAGTCCACTCTGCAGCTGACACAAAGCTCTATTTAATGTGCTGCCAATCACTTCTGGTCAAGTACAGTACCGTAAATCCTCTAGTACTCTTTCAAAATTATTTTGTTTATATCTTTTTCCATTTAATCTGGTTTTCTCTTGCCATACAGTGATGTGTAAATCCAAACAAAATTGCCAGTACTGGCTCCAGGAAAAAGGTTATCCTTTAAATTGCTTTCATCGTCCCTCATAGACTTCTTCAAGGAAGAAACCAGCTTGCTAGGGCATAAGAGAGAGGCTATGAAGTTTCTATATAAGCTTCAAATAATCAGAAATGTACTGTTAAATATATATTACCAGTGCAGATTTGAAGGACTGAGGTTCACAGATAGTTACAGAAGAGTTTAGCTACCGTTAATAGTATCAGTAACTCAGTTGTACTTGATTATTTGTTTGATACCTTACCTGAACTTTTTCTTACCCCTCCTCAGTTGTCCCTTACTTGTTCAGCTTTGCTGATGCCCACATGGGCTGTTCACTTGATTCAGTCTTCATCAAGCCCAACTCCCTTGGTTCCTTTTCCACCCTTTTGTGACCTGCTCATATAATTTTTGATATTATCTTTTTCTCAACCCTCTTCTGTCCCTTCTTACAAGCTCTCAGCTTTCTTGTCTCTGCCTTCTCTTCCTGTTTTTTCCCAATAATATCAACAACACTTTTCTGCACTTTGTGTTTTTTCTTTTTTCTGCAGTTCTGTCCCATCATCACCAGCTACAGTGTCTACATCCTAGGCCTGCTCTAACCAAGAAGCAAATGTCTCCAATTATCACAACTATGCTGGCTTCCTTCACCTGGTAATCGATCTCCTGCTCCTCAGGTCTGTATTCAACCTTGGTGAACAAATCCTACCCAGGTTAACTGGACCCTACATGGACAAACTGAGCTGCCATTGCGCCATTCTTCAAACCCTTTCATTCCTTCTGTTTCCACTTTTTTTCCTCCCAGTATTCCATTTTATCTCCTTTCTCTCTCCCACTGGTTCGAATACATCCGCTGTAATCTTCTCCCTCTTTCCTAATGGCATTTTACAATACAGTACCACACAGTGCTCTACTGTTCAGCAAAAACAGTACTCTTCAGAAAAGTGGTTCAGTTTTTCCTGCCATAGGAAAAAGTCTGCTTAACTGCTTTACTCTGCAAACTTTGACCTTCTTTTTATCAGTGGGCTCACTTACAATAATGTTTGCAATTGCTGTTTAGTATTAATTTCTAATCATATTCTATGCTTTTTCCAACCCACGTCTATATCTTCAATGCAATTGAAATTACTCTCATCTATTTGCCTAAACACCATCTCAAATCCAAACCTCTGCAACAGTACATATTGACTGATTTAGTGTCTTATCTTGACAGTCCTATCTCATTTTCTTCTTGCAAGCAGGACTTCTCTTGATTTGATCTTTGCTCTGGTTTTCATCTTTCCTTTTTGATTCGTCTTCCACTCTTTGACTTAATAGTCTTTATCACCTCCTACAGATTCCTGAGGGTGCCGCAAAACCCAGCTTGTGTTTTCTTTTCAGTAGCAGTAATGGTGGCTGGGGCAAGGACCTGCCCCTCTCTGTGATAGGGTTGCTCTTTGTGTCTCTTCATCCAGAAGTTTGACTTCCTGTGGGTTGCAGCGCAGTGATGAAGGGGAATAATGGAGAAGCATCAGACATGGGAGCTGATCTGGATGCTGACATTCTTTCTTATATCACTGTTCTCTATCTGCAGACTCTTAATCAAAAGGCAGCTATGCAATATGCTTTCAAAACACACCCTGACTTGTTTCCTTCTGACCATAGGAAATACTGGCCTGCTTCTCAGGAATCCTTGTCAACTACCACCTGCCAGCTCCAGGTCAATGTGCCTGGGATGAAACTATAAAATTTTGCTTCCTTCTATAGTCATCCTCAAACCTTTTCACAAAACTATTTTTCTCCCCTGCGGTGGGAAAGAGCTGTGCCAGCACTGTGGGACAGGTGCACTCAGGCACTCAGTGGTACACAATGCAGTCAGTGCTGGATTGCACAATGAGACAACATCTTAAGGAGCCTTCTGGTAACCCTTACCAACACTTTTCCCAATAGGTACCTCTTCATCTATACATCCGGGAATCCTTAAAAAAAATCTAGTCATAAATTCAGAAATGGTGGAATGCAAGAATCAAGACACACAAAAGTTCATATGTAGGACCAGGACTGTGAAGCACACAGTGGAGTTCCTCCATGCTTTATAATAGGCACAAGCAATGTCACCACAATGGCCGTGATTTCCATCTCTGTCATTATCTTCAATTTGGTCATGCCTCTAGATACTGTTGTGAAAATTATGTCTATGTCTAGCTGCTTCTCTGTGATACGCTATTTCCCGTGCATTCACAAATGGCAGGTCCTTTCTGTCGGTTGAATGTTGCGTATGTCCACTACTACAGTATTTCTCTTTTTCTGGTTCTAAGAAATGGCATCAGCTGTCATCCACCCAGAGTGCACCAGAACGATAACTCTTCCAGCCTGTCCTTTTTGTCCTGTATCTTCTTTCTGTGAATCTTTCTACTACTTCCATCATACAACAAATGTTAATTTGGTAATTATATTCAACATCAAATGATTGTTTTCTTTTTCAAACTGTAGACTATCACTACTACTTTTATAATTTCTTGTGAATTTACTGACATTCAACATGTCTTCAATTGGACAAGTCTTCACCAGCCACTTTTAAGATTTAAAAATAATTATGTTCATGCTCTTTACTATGCTACTCTTCATAATCCTCTGTAAAGCAATTCAATACCCCTGCATTCTCAACAGAAATCAGTGTCTTCAGATTTCTCATAAAATTATATTTTGCCAGAATGCCTATGGAGGACTTAGTAATGCATCTATGTTACCTCATTGTTTTCTTATGTATTGTCAACTGCGTGTTTCCACCCATTCTCTCATACTGTAGTGGGTCCCTAAACTCTCTGGGACATGAACTGTCTTTTTGGTTTGTGTCTTAAAACGTCTGACCATAGGAGTGTGGACAACGGATAGCCCACAGGTATAGTAATAATGACAGCAACAGCGAAAGCACTAACAATGTCACTTCTGACCCGGTGATTTCAGAATTGGTTCTAGATCATGCTGCTAATTTTGCTGCTGATACATAAGAACTGAGTAAGAGTTGCTGAACACATGCATAAACAGAAATAGCACTTTTGCAGCTGCAATCTGTACCTTGGGTGTCTCTGTACTAAGTCAGAATCTGATGAGTGTATTTTTGTCCATCGGGCAAAGAGTGGTGAGATTCCTTAGGAAATGGTAGTATTTGTGCTGAAGTGATAGACTCTTGATTGGCAGTGGAAATGTCAGCAAATTTTCCATTTCCAGGTGCTTTAATGACCTACAGATAAATGAAGCTTATCTATAGAGATTAACCAAATTTGGATGAATCGCAGCAAGAAGATGAATGATACATTGGATTTGATTAGTGTAA
Organism: Rissa tridactyla; assembly: GCF_028500815.1. Lineage (NCBI taxonomy): Eukaryota > Metazoa > Chordata > Aves > Charadriiformes > Laridae > Rissa > Rissa tridactyla. Next base: position 68,738,469 of record NC_071467.1, on the reverse strand, counting down.
AAATTGGTTAGGGACCACCATGCTACGCAGGATTCCTTCCGTGATGTTATTGTATCCATTTGTACTACTTCTGATGGGTTGGTTGGGGATCTGGGGGAGTGGTGGAATAATGTATTCTTTTTGGATCAGGTGAAAAGAGATGATTTATCTTTGAAATTATGCAAAATTCGTTTGTAGCTTAGTTTAAGATAATACTCTAAAATCTTGCCATTCATAATGGGAAATCCATCTAATTAGACAGTATACACACTAAAAATTTTATTAACATTTGATATGTAAATCATATAATCATGAAAATACTTAAAGACTTCCACCTGTTATTATAAGAATGTTTAAAATTAGCACAGTAAGTATAAATAAATAAATATCAAATGAAAAATTATCTTAGGTCTGCAGTACTATGTTTTTTTCTAATTTTGTCTAGACAAAAGTTAAAGTACTATGTGAAGGTTTTTTAATATAAGAAAATTTTTAGTGAAATATCCAGTATGGTCTGAATACACCTTTGCAATAGCTGATATTTGGTGTTAGATTACTGCTTTTTAGCATTTTAAAAGTACATCAGAGTACTACTGGCTTACTAGTCATGACTCCTTGTCATTCAGTGGTTGGAGTAACATTTACTGTTGATGCTGTAAATGCTAATGCATCTCCAGCTCTGTTCTAAGTCAACTATGTTTGCCTGAACTACAGGTCATCAACACAAATATATCTGTTTGATACTACAGGCACAGAGATTCAGGCTTTTCTTGATCTTTGTATATAAATATCTATATTTATATATAGATACATAAAATATATATATTTAGTGTGTATTCCCATTTTTTATTTAGAAGGAGACAGAGGGAAGGATCTCTAATATAGGATACAATGAATTGATCTCACCTCACCTTTTAGTACAACTCTATGGCATTTTCAAGACATTTTTCGAGAAAAGTAATTTGTTTTTCATGTGGTTTACCCACAGACTGGCTCACAGTTTTTCATGAAGCGCTGGAGAGAACAAGTGCCTTACTTAAAAACCTTATGGGGAGCAGTTTTATTTCCTGCTGGATTCATACATTACATGAATATTACCCTTGTATTTCTATGCCTGTTGTCAAATTTGAACAAACGTTTTTCTGTTCTTTACTATATAGCTTCTAAGGATGTGCACAAGGGTCGATCAACACTGGAGGATATTTCATAGCTTATAGAGGGTAGTAGATGAAAAAGTAAAAAGGCTTGTCATCTGTAAAGAAAGACATTGTAGTGCTCCGTTCTTCAGATTTCATTGTCATTAAAATTTTACCACTAATTTCAAATGCTGCAAAAAAAAAAAATGCAGCTGGAACACTGAGTTTTTTCTTTCTGATACTGATTTTACCTATGTTTTATCACTCGTTGTATGAGTACCTGGAGATGAAAGTTTGTCTTTACTGTGAGGTGATAATTCCAGAATGCTTCATTCCTGTTAATCTGGTTTCCAGAAAAGATAAAAAAATCAAAATACAAGAACACTAAACTTCATAAACTACAAGAAAACAAATTCAGGAAGGACAAGGATCCCATTCTCACCTTCATTCTTTATTGTTTTCATTGGACTGGATTTCCATTCATTCCCTTCTACATTTGAGAGTTACAGAATGTTTCTGCAAGTAAATAATTTTGTTTACAAACGACAACAACAACAATTTTGGACAGCAAAAGCAATTGCAGTTATGTTGCAGATACTTGCTTCTGACCACTTCACAATTGAAACAGCTGGTTTCAGAAGTGGACTGATCTAGTCAGATTTAGAGGTCAGCAGTCTAAAGGGTTGAGGTAATTGTTTTCCAGGTGGCAGAGAAATGTCAGCCAGCCTCTAGTCAGATGTAGTATCTAGCAGTAGTAATAATTCTATTAGCTCTTCCTCTCCTCTGCTTTCCCATTTCTTTGCCCTAAATTTAATTACAATTGTTTGGTGACAATAATGAACAATGTTCGTGGATGAGTCAATGGTTAGTTAATTTTTCATGCCTTACAAACTTACTAGTTTTGAACCATTACATTCTTAAAAAGGGACAGAGTCTCTGTGTTTCAGTGAGATATGAAGTAATTGCTTGTAGCACATCCCCAGATACTGAGCTTCAAATTATGACATTTTTCTACTTAGATTTATTTGACACTCTTTCGGACTGAGAGAGAGAGGGATGCATCACCATACCAAAATCATCACAATAAAACATGCACTTTATTTCCCATGGTACCATTATATATTATAAATTTAATATATAATTTTGGAGTTTCTCATAGGTTCCATATAAAGTTGCTTAGGAAATTATTAATTCAATGAATGCCGCCTTTGTTGTCTTCATTAGTGTTCTCCAAAATACCTCTTTCCAGGCTGATATATTTCAGGGAGGTGTCCTGTTTTGGTGAGTTTTGTTGTATTTTCATTTTTTCAGTATACATTGTTGCATGTAAAATTATTTCTGTTTAACAGTGTATAATTACAGTATGATGAAAAGAGTACATATATATATAAGCATATAAGTTTTAAATTAGATAATGTTTTAAGCTTCTTCAAATATAGGGAAGCATGCTAGTATCAAATATATATTTTATAGAATTTATTTATTCTTTCATAAGGGATCAGTGAATCAGTGTTATGTACTTCAGAAACATATAGTAGGAAAAGGACCTCAAAAAGAGTGCATTTTTAACAATTTAAAATAAAAGACACTGCTTGTCCAGATCTTCATGTGAACCCAAATTAGCATTCTGTGTTCATCTTGAGCTTGGATAGATTTGAAGCCTTTCATGTCTAAAACCGCATGATCAAGGGCAAAATCTTTTGCTAGCACTGGAATCTGGAGGGGGAAACAAGACGCACACATGGCTTTATCTCTGTGTTTTACTGCAGACACCATGAAAAAAATCTCCATTGTGTTTTATTTAATTAAAGCACACTGCCCCCTTTTGAATTTCTTTTTAACAAAAAATAAATCCTTCCTCATTAAACAAGTAGAGACCTACAGTATGTAGTCTCTTGCCACAATGCTAGCTTTAACTATACTTTAAACAGCTTACAAATGACAGATTCTATATAAAATAATTTGATAGTCCCATCATTAATTCTATTGCAGAAAACTTGCCTGGGTAAGAATTATGTCTAAACATCATCCCTTGTAAAATATCATCTCCTGATTAGCTTGGAGTTTCACTAGCAGGCAAGGTATATGGGAATTACAGTGCAACACAATTGCATCTTTTTTTTAGTTTCATCTAGTGCTTCTTGTTTTCTAAATTACTCAGACTCATACTTGGTATGAAAATAAGAGAATTATCTACTTTATTAAATACATCCATTCCAGTTCATCGTCTACCAAAAATTACACGTAGATTTGGCCTGATGTTAAACATTTGATCACAAGTGCTTTTAAAGTTAAATTTGAACTTATAAATCACTGTGCCCCTGTTTAATTCATGTGACACAGGAAAATGAAAAATGAAAAAGATAGTGGAAAGAATGACAAATGTAAGGGAGAGCTGGAGAGAGGGAAAAACAATATGGAGAGAACAGATGACAGTGAAGCAAGAGTGCAAGCTTACTATTTATATTTTATTCATTGTGGAAAGCGACTTCTAAAGTCTATGTGTGAGTAGATCTGTACACATGCAGATCTGAAAGAAATGAGGTCCTTCTATCTTGATATGTACCAGTAAAAGATTTATCTTTATGTAAAAACAAAACTAACCAAAACCGATGATAAAAAGCAATCTGAAACGTTTATGTGCCAATAGTAAACTTGCATAGGCAATTCCTAGTTACATTAGAAGCAAAAAAAGAGCAGCAACTTGCCATCATTTTGAAAATGCAATTTTTTTTCCAGAAGTTTCAGGAGATAAACTTGTGGTAATGGTTTACTGCAGAGATCAGATTTTTAGCAATTATAGCAAAATTTAGCAAGACTTAGTAATTCCTAATTTTTCTGCTTGTTTATGTCAAGTATTGAAGGAAATCTATGACAAAATTTCAAGGACTTTTTGAGCAAATATTGAAAATAATTTCTTACTTGAAAAAAGTTACTTGGAACTTAACCTTTCATTTTGATCTTTTTCACAGTACTTGTCAAGTGACCACAGTTGAGTTATGTAGTTTTGTTTGCAGAAAGCAAATCGTATCATGGTGGCTTGACAGAAGCGGAAAAACACATTTTATTGCTTTCTGCAGGCAATAAAATAGAAACTTATTCATAACAGTTTTAATCTTCCCAAACAGAAACAGCTTTACACATCCAATAAGACTAATTGTGAATATGCAATATCACTCAGATTTTAAATAAGACAATTAATTTCAAAAGAATAAGAATTTTAAATAATAAAGGTACATGGACTGAAACATGCACTTGGAAAAATATTTTATATGAATTATTCACTAAGAATAGGAGCCGCAAAGCTGCCTAGAAAGTTTGCAGGGGTCTGAGCATTTCAAGACAAATCTACGGACCCCATCTAACACTCTGACAGCGTCACCATCCACAGATACTCTGACTTTTCCTCTACCACATTCTTTGACCACGGATGTGCCTCCCTAAGTCGTGCTCTGAATGAGGCATAGGGATATTGTGCAGTGTGCTTCACTGATCTGCTGAACTTCACTGATCTGCTGAACTTCACAACACCCATGAATTTTACAGGGGACATTTTTTATGATAGCTATGTCATAGTTCTGACCTGGTCATTTTACCTTCTGACCTTCATATTTCAGGAAGATCTGTGTGTGGAGAGTGCACCTATGTTCCTGCATGGAATTTCATTGACTTCAGTGGAGATCGAAATAAGCTCAGTGTCGACATGAGTCTAATTACAGGTGCATTGTAAATAGAAGCAAATATTAAAACAGAATGACTTGTAGACTCGTGCTCCAAAACCTGCTGATTGAAAGGTTTCCTACCTCCCTTCCTTCAGTCATAAGAGCTGTATAACTATCTCATATTTTGATAAGGAAAATACTTTTAAAAAACAAACAAAACTGAATTGCTACATTTTAGGTCTTGGAAAAAAATCAAAGTTTAGACAGGATGACAGTGGTATTTTGAGAGATCTGGGCGTGGATTTAGCTGCACTATTCATCTTCACTTTCTGTCTTTTGAAATGAATAATATATCCTAATTTTTCATATATATTTCTGCACAAGTTAATGATTTACCATTTTCTATTACTTATGGCTGTGCATTTTTGTTATAATCACCATTTGTAAAGAAGATATTTATATGAGAAGAAATAGCATGCTGCATATAAAGGCTGTGATATTACAAGACCTTTCCCAAGCATACGCGACAGCTGATGGAAAGGTCTTGCTCTTTGGGGGGATGTCTAAGTGGAGACTATGCGGGAGGAAAAGCATGGGTAAGCATTGCTCATTCTTTAGCACTGATTAGAAGTAAGTCTTGAAATGCTTGCGTTGTTTAACTCTGTAAAATGCTGGCTAGAAAAAGAGCAGCACAGAGACTGGAAATGGTAATAGTTGAGAAGCTGTGAGTTTAGGTGCAAACCTCATCAGGAGGCTAATAGGATCCTTCAGAATTCTCACTCCCACAGAACAGAAAGAAACGGGTAGATGTCCAGGCGTACTCTAACACAGGTTAGGACTCACCTCCACTCCTCTCTTTGTTACTTTCTATCCCGCTCTTAGAGGTGCGTGGCTTGATATATAACATTGTAAAGGTGTAATACAGACAAGCACACAGAGTTGTGGCCTGTTAATTTATTATGCTTGTTTTAGCCCATTCCTTGGTAGCCACTGCAAGAAGACAAGAGAGGATAGACTGCTTTGTTGATTACTGCCATGTTTCTACCTGGTTAAGCAGGCCACATTTCTTCTTACACAGTTCGAGCATCTTTTCTTTTAGTTAATCTGCCAAGATCCTAGTGATGAACCATCTTTGAACGAAAGCTGTATCAGATCAAGACTGACACTTCTATATTTTTGTCTTTGGAGTCTTGCCCTCATTTCTCACATTTGATACATATACATGATTTTTTGGCTCACTGCATCCATGCCCATCTGTTGCAGTGGCATTGTGCCCAGCATTCACAAGTTGGTCAGATTGTTCAGTATGATATAGCTGGTGATAATTCTAGGGGAACAGGCTTCCAAACACTGGAATTCCTCCCTCTGGAAGACAAACTGAAGAATCAGTATTGCACGGCTCATTACAACTGGTTGCACCCATCGGCTTTAGTGTGCCACAGAACAACTAAAGACAGGAGAAAAGGAGATGCAGGCTTCCTGGGCACTGCGAGAGTGAAAGAAAAGACCTTGTACTTGGAAAAGAGATCCTGCAATCCTCATGAAGGCTCTTATTTTCCTATACCAGCAGAAGAATGTCTGCAGACCTCATTTGTGAACCACATATGTATGAATGGCAACTGTCAATTACACCTCAGCATTACCCTTCACCGCAGAGGTAACTTCCAACACAAGGCCCACTGCTGTCTTTACAGGCTGTGATGTTTGCAGTTCCACCTTGTCAGCAGCAACACTTTTATGTAAGCAAAAAATAATTTTGATTATGTGATAACTGGTGTGAATCCTTAGCTGCAAGAGATTAACACAGTCATACAAAATCAGTAGAGCTATAGGTTATTTATACGAGTTAAGGTTATACCCCTCTGTACAAGGCTTTTAAAAATTTTGGGACAATAGCACTTGTCTCATTAGCAAACCTGGGTGCCAGCTTGAACTCTAAGGCAATTGTGGAGGTATTTAAAAAGGAAGATTTTTTTATTGTTTTAAATATTCCGATGAAAAGCATACTGAGAGCAATAGCCCTCATTATTTTTATTTTATATAGTTTCCATGTTAGCATTTTTCAAATGTTACTGCAGACATCTGTAAAAACAACACAGTACTGTACTGATTTATAGAATCATTGATTTTAGGGAAAGAAGGAACTCTCACAACTGCCTAACCTGAGTTCTTGTGTAAAACAAGACTAAATGATTCCTGTTTCAAGACACTGCTTGGAGTTTTGCTTGAAGTACCTTCTTCCTTTTCAGTTTATAAAACCTGTAAAATATGAATGGGTCCAGTTTTCTGTAGCAGTCATGTAATGACACATGAAAAAGGGGAAAATAATTTTTTTGAGAGCTCCTACACAATAAAGGAAGATAGACATAAAGCAATTGTAAAAAATTACACAAATGAAAATGACACACAAAACCACAATACTTACACAGGGTTGTAAGAGGAGCAGAGTTTGTTCTTGCAAAAGCAGATCTAATACACATGTGTAGAAGGCCTCTTGCTTCAGCAATTAAGGAAGATGGAACATGAATTCAAAAATTTGTAGGACCAAGATACAGACCTTCCAGCTGCCTAAAATACAGGAGAATACATGATTTAAACTTCCTGTGACTGAACTGATAGAGAAATATTATTTAAATATAGCAGCAATTTTTTTTTTTATCTGATACATACCTGTATGCAGTTTTTTAATATTACTAACAGGAGTTACTTAGATATTATGATAGGACAAGTACAGCTTACCAAAAAAATAGCAAGGGGGGGGAGTTTTATCTTAATTTAAAAAATAAAATAATTTTGTCTGGATGAAACTACCTCCCTGAGAACAATGTTTGCCATTAAAAACCAAATAGGTTTACAGGTCATGCTGAGATTCGTAAAATTAATTGCAAAGTAAACTAAAGGAAATTCCCAGTGTATGAAGTGACCAGACATAGTAATACAATAGATTTGACTTTGAGAAGAGAAAGTAAGCCCACAGACTATGACGCTGAACTCTAACAGACATGTAAAGCAAAATGGGTGAAAAAGATCTCTTTGTTATTCCAGAAAAAATGTAGGGAAAAACTGATTGCAGGTGATGATAAAGCTCTTTGAATGCAAGATAGTGCATTTTCTCTTTCTTTCGTGCTTAGAGTGCCTTATCCTGTCCAGGGCCAATACTCACAATTTAGTCAGCTTTGTTCAATAAAAAAGAGGTGATATTTACTTCATAAATAAGTTTGGGGCTTTTTTGGTTTTGTTGTTGGTGGTGGTTTTTTGTTGAGACGTTTTTACTGCTTCTAAAGTAATTTTACCTCTAATATATGCCATTGTGTTCGTGTTTCAAGTTGTTAATGCTTATGATGAGAAGACTAGAACAGCCAAAAATGTCTGGAAGTAAGAGAAAAGTAGGTTAAAGGCTTTAAATACCTGGTCTTGATCAAATGGCATTGACAAAGGTGTTCTTACCCTGCAGGCCAGAAAATCTTCAGAGATAAGAAGGAAGTCATGGAATCTTCTTGTTAAGACAGATCAATAAATAAGTTTATTTCACAAATTTTGCTGTCCATGATGCCTGTTCACCTCAGGCAGAATTTGGCCTCATAATAAAATATTTTATGCAAAACAGTCAAAATTATTCAAAGTTTTGTGGTCTTGGTCAAAGTTACATTCTGTCTTAATGCTTCATTATAATTTATCATTCTAGATTTACTACTACATACTTCATTCTCCCTGAAAACAACATGAAAAAAGGAAAAAGTAGGGATTTTAAGAGTGGTATTTTTATTTTGGACAGGTACAATTCTCATGCACTCCTGCAACTAATTACCTGTTTAACTGATTTTTAACAAGTTGACATCTCCTGAAAGAATATAGGTGAAAGGATATTGGAATATGTTCTGTCAGTGGACAGTGGCCAACTCTGGGCAGCATACTTTTTTCCTCTAACAATTAATTCTTTTATGCATTATGTTTTTCTTTAAAAAAAAACACCAACATTTAAAGTAACACATTTTAAGCATTCACAGCAAAGTCCTTTTTGTGGGGAAGAATTTGTCTTTTCTGATATCACACCCTCCATGTAGTGAACTTCACAGAATTCAAATCCAAAGCTGTTACAATGGCGTCAAAGCTTCAGACTGAAAACTGAAAATAAAACAAGTTAGTAGGGAGAGGAAGAAGGAGAAAAGCTTCTGTAATGAACTGCTTATGACAGAAATGAAATTACTATTTGAAAGTATTTTTATTATGTTGACTCACATTACTAATGGCTCGCTCAATCAAAAAATATTTCAGTACATTCATGCCTTCTGCCTTCACTGGTCATACCAAACAGTTTGTACAAGCTAGCTCTCAAGCTACTCTTTTTATGTCAGTTGTGATGACTCATCTATTCAGAACATCACCATGAAAAAAAAAAAAGCCCTGTTAACATAACACTGTTTATGCAGAGATACACAAGGTCCTCAGAATTATTTCTTTTCCCTCTGACTTCTAATATGAGAATGCCTACCACATCAGCAGGTGTAAGCCATTGTAGACATTGAATATTATTTCTAGTACTCTACATTAGGAAAGGTGAAAGACAAGCATTTTTTTTTTTTGAGAAAATGTTTCTTCTTGAATACCAAAGGCTTCAGAAATTATGTGATAGACCCAGAGACATCAAGCACCCAGCTTCTGTTTAAGGCAGACAAATATATATGCTCAGCTTTACATACTCAAATGGTTCTTAAACAGTGATTGGTTCAACTGCATTTTGATAAAACTAAAAAACATGACTATGACTCCAGAGACAGTTTTTCCATAAGAGGAATCCTGAACTATCTCAAACCTCTGAAAGATAAGGCTTTTTTATGCTGGAGTTCCTGGAACTTTTGAAAGATAAAGCTAACTCCTCCAGGAAAAAAACACAACTATATAGAAATAGTTAAAAATACATATTCAAAGATGCATTGTTAAGGTTCAGCATTAGTTCCCATCTCATCTATTGTTTCAGGATGTGAAAAATCGAATAGGCATTTTTTGTGGTCTTTCGATGCAATCCTAATGGTGATATTGTGATTTTTAAATTTTTATATAAACCTGAAATAGTTTGCTTTTCACTTGATTTCACTCCAAAATATTGTTACTACAGTCAGAGTTTTAAACACAGGGTGATAAATGAGAGTACCTGGGGGGTCTGTTGGATGTTTCCTTACGTTGCCGCATTGGAGATGGTACGTCTCGGATCAGCCTTAAAAAGAGCTTTGTTTATGAGGCGATTAAGAGATTTGCTTCCTTTTGATTTTTAATCTTGAGAGAACAAATGTAATGAAAATTGTCACCTTCCTATTTCTAGAATACATTAAGTTTTTATAACACCTTACAATGACAATCCTTCTTATTTTTCCCCGCTGCTGCTAAAAAGTCCATTCATGTGGGCTAGCATAAGCCTTTATTATATTTCTCCCCTCATCTATCCTTCTGTTAATAAAACCATAGGTGGTAATCCACAGTGTTTGTGTCCCATTTCTGTGTACAATATGTGTGTAACTGTAGTGGTTCAGGGAATAGTCAATGGACATTAACTATGTTAAACAAGAAGCATTGTACCCTCAAGCATGAACCACAGATTCCCACAGAAATTCTCTAAATCAAGTGTTGAGTAGATTTTTGTCTTCCTGGCTATTTTGTTATCTCTGTTGTAAGACCCTTGGTTTTTTGGCGGTTCTGAACAGATACTGTGATAGACACCATGGTAAACAGCTCTCTTATTGTATTTTGTACTAGGATATTGAACATTTTCCTGAGCAAAGTGCAATGTGATGCCAAGTATTTCCATCCCCTGCAGCTTCTTACAAAGGGAACCAGTCCACAGCTTGCTAATAGAGATGGAGGAGCTCTTCCTTGTAAGCTTTCAAAATAATCCATTTTAAAAGACTGTTTCAGCATAATAAATGCTTGGTGACTTGAAATCCCAGTGGGTTTTGAAGAAACAAATACTGTACTGTATATGCCGAATCTGTACAATTTGAGCTTTGCACTTGAAGTACTGTAGACGTATCCTTGCACTGATAATAACAGTCTTTTCAGGTACAAAAGAACTAATTTATCCTTACAAATAAGAAACCAGAATTAACTGTGATTTAATATTTTTTATACATAGCATGCTTTCTACCTTTTTGTAGAACTAGCTACATCAAACGTATCCATTCCATAGATACAGATGTATGATGCGCATAGGAGGGAAAAGAAACATGAATTAAAGAAACATTATGTTTGTATCAAGCTTGTGCTGTTTAAGTACTGAAACTGTGGTTGAAGTTTAATGGCTCTGTGTGCGGCTCTGATTTTTTTTTTCCTCTCTCTTTGTTAGGTTAATTCAGCTTCAATAACAAGCCTTTTCTGTCCTGCTACCAAATACCTCCAAATGTACAGCAAGGGAAACTGGCATTTCAAATTAAGGGAAACAGTGAACCAAAACAAGAACACAATAAAAGAAAGAGCAGGGTGATACATGTAAATGATGTACTCACTGGGAACTAACAGCGGTAGCTTGCAGTGAAGGGATTTAGCTCTCTGTTAATTCAACTGATAGGGAGACAGGCATATTTGGGAAGAGGCTTGGCCAGGTTCCTTAAGCTCACAAAAGCTTTAGTGGTTACATCATCGGGGGGCTTTGGGGTTTTTTTTAAACTTTTTACTGTAGTTAGGCTGGTAAAAAGAGAAATCTTTCACTTTTATATGATGGAGATACTCTATCTTCATTGAAATTAATATTATAATAACAATCATCTATCAGTTGAAGCCACTTGAAGTATTTTCATTTTATCAGAATAAAGAACAAAGCTATCTTTCTTTCTGTAATTCTGCTACCAGTGGTCTTGTACAGTTCCTTTAGCAGCCCAGCAGCACAGATTTAGGGGACAAAGTCTGAGCAAGGGGGATGTATTTGTTGGCCTGCCTACTGTATGCGAGTTTCTTCTGCATAGTAACTGCTTATGGTACCATACTGGAGAGGGATTAAGATGTTTTATATTCTGTGTGTGCATTGGAGAGGATGTGTTTTACCTAATCTTGTTTAGCCACCATGCAGACAGCTTTGAGGATTTTTTTTATCCCAGTATCCTTTAAAACCTGCAGATCTTTGGAAAGGGAAGGTATTTCCATTTCTTTCGTTTGCCTTTCAAAAGTGCAGAGCTTGGCCTTTATCTTGAGGAGCAAAGAAGAAAACACTAAGCATGGCGCTCCTGCCTACAGGCTTGGTACTTGTTAAACGTTTTGGGCAATTAAATGTAGGTGGGAAAGATTGAACTGCTCTCAGAAATTTGTCTCCGTTTTTTGTATGAAAGCAAAATAATATGTTCTCAAGTTGTTTGATGCTAATTGGATAAAATATAGGTCTACAGATCCAGTGTCCTCGAAAGTATAGCAGATGTTCATTGCTTTGTCTTCAAACAGCCACGTCTGGCTTCTTTTTCAAAGCAATGTCTTAATGTTGAAGGACTGACTGCTGCTTTTTTTTTTTTACAGGGTACTGCGTGCATGCAGAGGTAGAAAGAGGGGGAAGAAAGAAAGCAAAATGATCACCTGAAATGATGGGATTACTTTTGAAAGAGGAAATCTGTTGCCAAAGTCTGAGATCTTTTAAAAATCTTCAAATGCGCCACAACTATTTGAGCAAGGGAAGAATTGCAAGGATGCCCAAAGGGTTTGCAGGGCTTGAGAGATATCAAGGTAGCAGGTTAAAGAACTTGAAAGTTTGGAAGGATGCTAGAGGGTGTCAGATGCACTAGGAAATACAATATGATTATTAGAAAGCAAAAAGGTAACTAGCTTTTTTCTTGTCTCTGCCAGGTTGCTACTACCACAGTAGCATTCTTGTTATACCAAATTCTCTCATTTTTAATCCTTCCTTGGGACCTGTTCTGAATTTTTGCCATCCTTATATCCCTCACTAAAGGTGCTGCCACTCTTTGTCAAATTCCTCCTAGAGAGTCATAAATTCCTCCTACATTACCATTATCTCCTAAGGTATGAGAAGGTTTCAGGTGGCATTATGCGAAAACTATTAAACTCAAAATAGTTCGGGGAATTTAATTGAATTAGCATGAGAGTGAAAAGTCTCTCCAGTAACTCAGCCTAAAGATACAGCTCACTGTATGAACATGGCCTTCTATAAATAGCAGATAACCCAGGGATGAGGATTTGGACAGTGCACACATGATTCCTGGGTGCCAACAGGAAAATAAATTACATTCAAACAATGTCACAATTCACACGAATTCATAATAAAAGAAATCCCAAAAGTATTCTGACCAGAACTATTACAATGTACGTTAGCTCAGAGATGTAGTCAGTCTGCAAATTGTGGGTCAGCTGTCAGCGAAGGCAAAGCTAGGACTTCTCTCCGCTAAGAAGAAGATGACTTCAAGGGGTAATGATAGAGGTATAATCCCAGCTCTTAAAAAAAGAAACTCTTTAAACACCTGTTTTCCTGATAAACAAAACAATAAGGTTCTCTTCCTAGGAGACCAAACCAGCCTCAGAAATACGTCCCGATAATTACTACAAAGGATGATAGATGAAATGGTGCAGAAATTCAAAGCATACGAAACAGACAAGGACTAATTATGAAAAAGGTTGAAATGATTGCTACTGTATGATATTGTGAACACACCCATAAGACCGAATATTACTGGGAGAAAGCAAAAGCAGGAGAATTTGAACGCAATATGTATGAAGGAAAAAGATGGTACAAAGAAGATTTTTGCAAACTGGTGTTCTATGTTGCTGCTTAGCACCACTTTCTCCTTAATTTTCAGAAATGGGCTGTATGCAGTTCCTTTGTCATCCAAAAAAGGCAAGTTAGGTAGAACCTAAGAACTGTAAGAATGAATTAACATAAAAATTGTCATTCATTCGACCTTTATTTCTGTAAAGTCCCATACGCATTTAAACTGCTTCCCCTCCCCATCCCTGCCCCCCCTCCCCCAAGTTTGAAGGATTTAACCTGATAGAAAAGCAGTGAGTTGAAACGTCCAGGAGAGAGAAATAAAAAGTACAGAAGACAAGGAAAAACACTGATTGAAAAACACTGGATTACATGCAGTGTGCTGAGAAACCTCCTTTCAACATCTATATCTCAAACATGGAGCAGTCTTCAGGGACATCTACACAAAGGTGAGGAGATCGTAGCTAAGCTTGCCTTGTGCAGAAATCAGCTTTTCTTTTCTTCTTATGTTGTCATAAGATGTTGATACCAAAGGGCTAAACTATTAAGGAAAAAGAAAAGTAGACAGGATGTTGCCCTGCAGAGAGAAAGCAAATACAGAGCGTAGGTTCTGCTTGACACATACGTAAGGAAGTTTGGGTCCTGGTGAGAAAGTATACAAAACAGAATATGCCTTTCTAATTGTATCTTTTTGAAAATTAATTGCTCAGGGACAGTATTATCTTGGCTCCCATTGTAGCTTGTGGTACCCTGATGGAGGAAGAAAGGAGGTGTAAGCACAGTGCTTGTCTGTCTCACCTACTTACACAGAAGGATAGGTACAGATAAGGGAATCTGTTGTATCTCCATAAAGATACACAATAATGAATATGCTTTTTCAGCACCTCTAGGCTCTGAATCTCCACAGGTCAGCTTCGGAGAACCAAAACTGTCATGTTAGAAGGAGCAATACCATTAAATTCATATATATTGAAATGGAAATCTTCTTTCTTCCTGCTGTAAAAACAATCCTTCCCTGGATAGGCACAGATTTTTGCTCTAATAGGACAGCAGAAATACATTTAAAATAAAAAATAATTCCCAAGGAGCGTGAGATTTAGAGAATACTTAGAAAAGAGTTAAGATAACATATAAATCTGAGGCTATTAACTGTAAGGAGGAAGAAATGAATCTACTTGAAGAATGGTGAAGAGACCAGGAAAATAGCAGCATTTCTTTAGATCGAAACTAATGTAGAACACTTTGGCTACCCAGGAACAACTCAGTTGGATGATATATTCTGGCAGTGATGGAAACAGAGATTTAGTTTATATAAATTGGCTTTAATTCCTCTGAAGTCACTGGAGTTAATTGCACACAAATCTACTCATGTTCTTTCCCTTCAGTCACAAGTGTATTGGGAACTAGGCTCTAGGAAAGGAAACGTTATGCTGCACACATTTCTGGACTAGCGGGTCTGTCTGACATCTTTCAAGGATGCACGCATCACCACATTCACCAAAGAAATGTAATTATGCAATTATGGTGATGAAAATAAGATCAGCACTTGTCCCGAGTAGGACTGTGAAGGATGTTATTCTTGCATACCTCTATGGGGTCCCTGAGTGAATTTCAGTCAAAATCTATGCAATAACATGTAGAGCACATTATTGTCACTAGAATTGCCATAAGCCTTTCCATAACAGCTGTCCATTATCCAATAACAATTTAACCTTTCAGCTACTCACCAATTCAAGAAAAAAATAGGATGTGCTCCAGGAGTTTCAGTGATCAACTGCACTTCGATGATTTGAGCTGCTTCTTGGAGATGATGAAATCACATTCTGGTTACACTGGAAAAAGTAATTTAATTAGAGTGCTGCAGAAGATGATCTTTGTTATCTCATATATATGACATTATTGTATATCCCTACCATAATGTATTATTCTTCAGTTACTGTAAGTCCAGTTCAGGGTTAGCTCACCTCATATGCCACACAGGCATGTGTTTGAGTATGTACTTGTGAGACTATATGGCGGAGAATGACTCTAGCAAGGAAGCACAATTAAGAGTTCAACTTTCATTTTTAATCCATCTTTAAAACATACTAAAGGATCATTTTCAGATTGTTATCTAAATTAATAATAAGAAAGTTGAGAACAGTTTGTCAAGTAAATCCTAAAGTAGTAGAGATTTAGTGGATTGCACCTACACCTTGCTTCTGCAGTCAGAGGTTTGTGGAAGATCTGCTGCACCTTTTTGAAGGTCCAGAAATTCCAAAGAGATAAAGCAGACCTTTAGGACAAGGGCTTTAAGCAATGCATAAGAAGGAAAGCTTTTACCATCTGCAATACTGACTTACTAATTTGCTGGCACCTCTTTCCAAAATTATCACCTATTTTTTCAGTTATTTGTTTCAGTGCTAATCATGTGTGATACTGTTTTTGTATAAACACATTAACCTACACTGAAAAATGTTAACATGGAACTAGTATAATTCTGGGAGAACCTGAGCTTTATATGTTTATAAGGCATATATAACTTCAGTATGACTCAAATGTAGATAATTCAAATACAATTCCAGTTTCTGAATCTTTTTTTTTTTAATTATTATTTGCTTGCTGCCATGTCACATTTCTTAGGAGTATGTATTTTGCAGAGTAATTATTTTGATCTTTTCATTCCATCAGAAAGTTTGTATCAAACAATAACATTTTGGTACATCCCTAGCATGGCAACTTAAGAATTTATGGATGTCAAACACTATTTCACAGCCATAAAAGCTAAAATAATTTTTATCCAAAAATAATGTTATCAAATAGTCAGGTCCCAGTTTCATCCCAGTCTTCTTGTCCAAGTGCATATACATACACAAGAAAAAAAAAAGAAGTGGATTTTCCATTAGTTTTGATTTTGCTAGCTAAGAATTTCTTCTCTGCATTAATTCTGGGTTTGAGGATAATGGAAAGATGTAGAGAATGAAATAGTCTGCTGCATTAATTGGTTCTGAGGAAAATTGTTGATAGTAAACCTTACTCTCTTTGCTTCCTCCATTTGAACTGATCCTGAAACAGGACCAAGATTCAGCTTCAAGGAGCACTTGCAGATTACAGACGATGCAGTTATCCTTCTAAAGTTGCTGTTTTGATGAGATCTGCAACAAATGGAGACTCTTGCTTACAGTCTCTCTGGAAACTCTGCCATTCAACTCCATTTAATCCCTATGTCAAGTGATGTAGACTGATTCACACCCACGCTGTTCAGCTCTTATTCTGAACCCATCAAGGCAAACAAGCTGTATTCAGACTGTATAGAGTCAGGAACGCTCCCTGGGACTAGAGTTATCTGATCATTGCTCCTGACAGCACGTGCTCTTCCAGTATGCACCTCATTCCCAACTCATCTGAAAAGGTCTAAACCTCTTGGAATAACAACATAGCTGACCACATCCATACTGTATATACATTTTTGACCACAGAGTAGATGGCCTGTTTGTCAATAGCTGAGGTCTTCCAGCAGGGGAAGTATCTGTTTCACACAGAAACAGAATCCATCTGCAAAGCATTCTGCAGGCAGTTGTGGATACCAGTGGGACTAAGACCTAGTGCCAAGAAGATACACAGCATCCTAGCACTGAAGATGCCCATAAGTAATAAAAAAAGGAGGAATATTGAAAAAGTAGTCTTTTATGTCTCCAGCATGCAATGACTGTGCTCAAGGTCTGCTTTTGACCTAGTTTGATCTGC
This sequence comes from Rissa tridactyla, assembly GCF_028500815.1. Lineage (NCBI taxonomy): Eukaryota > Metazoa > Chordata > Aves > Charadriiformes > Laridae > Rissa > Rissa tridactyla. Next base: position 68,721,271 of record NC_071467.1, on the reverse strand, counting down.
AGTTGAAGCATTTGCTACGCTATGAACAAATAACAGCTAAGACCATGTCTAGGGACCACAGACAGGATGAAACTAATATCCAGTCACACTCCTTTCTCTAAAAGCTTATTAAATTCTCCTTTCTTCTGAAAGCAAGTATTGCACTGAGTGATACACCATTAGTTCGTACAAAACCAGTCAGTATCCTAGCAAATGAAGCTGTATTTCCAGGTCCAAAAGCCCAAGATGACCAAAGGTTGCACTTAATCCCACAAATACTTTCTGACTTTCTTCTGTACAACATTGGAGATTCTGTGTTGCATCGCACGTCATGGAGGTGGGACAGTCCCTGAAAAGTGTGACTATCATTATGTAGCATCATATGTCTTAAAACTATCATTTTGTGATGGATTTTAAAATGCAGAGGTGAATAGACTAGACTAGACTAGAATGGAATGGAATGGAATGGAATGGAATATTTCAGTTGGAAGAGACCTACAATGGTCATCTAGTCCATCTACCTGACCAATTCAGGGCTGACAAAAAGTTAAAGCATGTTGTTAAGGGCATTGTCCAAATACCTCTTAAACACTGACAGGGTTGGGGCATCAAGCCCCTCTCTAGCAAACCAGTTCCAGTGTTTGACAACCCTCTTGGTAAAGAAATGCTTCCTAATGTCCAGTCTAAACCTCCCCTAGCACAGCATTGAACCATTCCCATGTGTCCTATCACTGGATACCAGTGAATAATCAGCGGAACAGATGAAGTCATACCTTTCAGAAAAAGAGACTGAAGGTAGACACTTCATTGTGTATGCAGGCAACCTTTAATCCCACCAGAATATTTTATTACAGAACTTGGAAAGGAACATATGGTGATATGCAGTAAGAGTACTAGGTCTTTCCACCCCACACTGACTACCTTATTGTTTTGAAACCCATCCAGTATGCCTCTTAAAGTTTCTCCTTCAGAGCTGGAGCGTCTATGCAGGTAGGCAACCACTGGGTTGTGGTTGTCACAGATGACATTCTTTTTAGTTCACTTCAAAAATCGGTAATGTCCTATATTTGAGGGAGTAACTCAGTGAAAAAGCTTTTATTTTCCTGAATGAGTTGTTGAACTAGCAATGTTTGTTTTTTTGATTCTTTGATTTCTGAATAACATGAAAATTTATTTTAAATTAGTTGTACCACTCTTGGCAGAGCATTATTAGCATTTCTTCATGGTTATCAGCAGACAGTAGTTCCTTTATCCTATTTCAGTCGGACACCAACAGGTCTGAGATATAAATGCACAGTCCGTGTTATATGGAGAAACTAATTTCTAGATCCCGAATTGCTTTGGCTTCCCTTGCAAATCATTTTGAGTTAGTCTTTAGTGGTTTACAACATTGAATGAGAGATGCGTATTAACAAGGCTTTTCACAGATTTTGTTATCCTCGATGGAACTTGCTGAAACTTTGTTTTACAACATCTCAAGGCTTCACGTAAGCTTATATCATACAAACTGTAATTATTACAAAAATATTCAAATCCTCACATGGTTTCTCAGTTTTGTTTTAGCGCTTCCTCAGGCAAAACTCACTAGCCTGCACACAGAAATGAAATCAATGGGAAAACTACAGTTGAGATTGCAGGACTCTTAGGACCTAATACTCTTCAAACGACAAATTTGTGACACTGTTGTGTTTTGCCATCTGAAACACTGCATCACTGCAACCCACTATCAAAATGCTATAATTACATGTCAGCGTGCTTTGCCAGAGAGTGAGATATAATTATGCTGAGCCATCTCTAGCTACAATTAGAGGCTTCTCAGTTGTCTGCAGCCCTTGCTGCTTCAGTAGACAAGGCTACTCCAGTGATATTAAATCACTTGAAACAGGTAATGGCAGCCTAGAATTTCCAAGACTTGAACAAATGCACTAACAGATGCATTAATCTTTCTTTTTAAATTTTTTTATTAATTTTTATTTTAATTTTAATCTTTTAAATAAGTCACTTAGTCAAGGCCAGGTTTGGGGCAATAGATAAGGAAAGACTCTACATTTGGGAAGGCACCTTTTGAGGCAAAGCTTTCTTGGTCATAGAGTCCTAGCAGGAGGGCTGTGTATAATTTTTATTGTGAACCACTGAAATTAAGTCTAAAGTCTTTCTGTTCATATCTTCTGGTATTCCTTGAGCAATACAAAGGGAAGGTCAGGGATCAAGGGTCAGCCTGGTCACGCTGGGTTCTCCTGCTTCTTAACTAGCTTCTGTCTAAGCCAGTAACAGACCAGCCTGTACACACCGTTGTATGCAAACGCACCCTTTCCCAATATATACAAGCACAGTTTCTGAGGTTTCATCAGGATGTATCTCAAAGTAACAAACGTTCTGGTTGGTGTCAAGACAAATGTCTTGTGCCTTGAGAGTATTACTCTCACAAGTGAATCCTTGTTGATCTCGTGAAATGCATGCTTCAACATCAACAGTTTGCCATTTATTCTCATTTCGTTGTGCCCACACTCTATGCTCTATTGGATAGAGTATGGCTCCATGGTGATTCAACCCCAGCACGATGATTGGGTATATGGTGTATACCGAGGCATTGCGTATCGTTAAGACAAAAGCTGTGGCCTTGCTCTCAATGGGATCGTAGGTGAAAATAACCAGATACCGCCAGGATTGAAATATTTTCTCAAACTCAATTGCGTTATCCCATATTAATTTTCAAATTTCGTTGGGCAAGATGCCTTGTTCACCTTCCCTTATTATTGTGGCTGTCATAGAATGCATCCACAATTGGGCTTGGATACAGCTAAGAGCCAAAGAAACGTTGTTTTGGGTTGTACCAAGTGCATTTGTGATCAGTTGATGGTCCTTTTCACCTGTTTCTTCCCACTGAGGCAATATATTCGATAAAAGCCATTGTTGATTTCCCAATGCTGATAGAGAGGATTGTAGGGGATGTTTTTATTTGTCTAGATCACTAGTAGTTGTGACTAGTTTGTTGGCAAGTATCTCAGCATCTATACTATTTAAGACTCCCAGTCCTGTTCCTAAGATACCAGTCACATCTCTCTTCAGTCGTTGTGAGGTGGCAACAGTTCATCTGCCTAACCATGCTGACCATCCCGCATAAGATGTACTCAGGAATGGTGAGCAGGTGGGCTTGATCGCAGAGATATTAATCTGCATTGACAGTTCTACTTGTCTGAGGGAATATGTTGGGTTAAACAGTATCTGTTGTTGACCTGTGTGTTTAATGACATAAGGGCCAATGTTGAAGGTGTAAGGAGTTAGACAGTGGAGGGCTGAGTAGGTACACTCTTGAAAGTTTGTGGAGGTGTAGGTTTTGGATTCATTTCAGCAGGTTCAGGTGTATTTGAGTCAACCATAAATTCAAATAACAATTCTGTGCCCTTGTAGCCCCAAATACAATACACTACGATAGGTTTGATAAAAGTGAAATTGTGCCAGCAGTCTGAATTTGGCTCCATAATTTTGTAACAATCAGTGTTGTATTTGTCCAGTTTGGTAGAGTCTACATGGATGGTTTTAATTGCAGTTGGCCTGTGGTGAGCAGACCCATTGATTACTCGGCAACCAATTTGTATTTTCTTTCCTGGGGCGGCTTCGAGTTTAGCCATTTGGAGTAAGTCTTTCCAACTCCATTTATGTCTGGAATATACTTCTCCTGCCTGGCTCGCCAAATTCTGTTGCGTGAAAAGGGGCCAAGCGGTTTTGGCAGAAGATAAACCCCCTTGCATTCTAACACTCCTCACCGAGGTGGGAGGCTAGGTGTGGCTAGGTTTAAATTCTGAGTGATGCCCAATTCAGCACTATCAGTCCAATCGTTTTTAATATGTATTAAACTATTATGATTTGGATACACTAATAGTGGACTGCACCTTCAGTCTAGTCGTGCTCCTGAACTAGAACAGCCACTCTCGAGTCTTTGGTCGCGTTCAGTGAGAAACCGAAATGACTAGCTACTTAAACAGTGCAGTTTATTTAAACAACAGATGTATAGGTTCTTAGGATTGCCAGTGATAAATACACTGTCTGCAAAGCATGTGCAAATAAAGATATTGTTAAGTATACAAAATGCACGACAAAGTTATAAACAATACAGCCTGGCTATAAATGTAGGATAGAGATTCTCTAGAGAAATTTCTAAGTTCCCCGAGGAAATACTCGGTATAATCTAAGTCTTACCCAAAGGCGTCCCTATGGGGGAGAAGAAAGGCTCAGCTCATTGACTGGTCCCGGAAGTCAGTGATGGAGTTCTCCTGACTTGTTCGCGATGGTGTCTTCCCTGATATCCCCTCTCTCTTGGGCTATTTTTATACTATTTTTTTATCTTCAAAGTGGAGTTTGAGTGACTAGTCATATGTACTTTTGTTATGATTGGTTTACTCAAGGAGGAGTGGTTGCACCTTGGGGGCGGATAGCCTCCGGGATGGAGGTGTGTTTTGGTACATTGTAGTGAGCAAAGTTCGCACAAAGGACAGCATTTCATCAACATTTGATGAAATGTTGGCTCGGGTAGCATGTAGGCCGCTTATCTGTTCCGTAGTACCATCTCGTTCCCATATCTGCTATTCGTCACAAGGGAAGGCCACAGAACAAGTGTGTTCCGTTCCATCCCCCATGTAGTTTCGTAAACAACCTTGTACAGGGAATCGCAGATGTTGCATTCTTCGCCTGCTAGCTGTGACTGTATTCTACCTCAGAAGCCTCTTGATTTTATGACTTTCCTTAATGTGTGAACAATGCTGTACTTTTGTATTCTTGGCCAATTTAGTAATTATTCCACAACTGTACACAACGGGGGCCCCATAACTGTGTTTTCTGACGATGTTTTCAATTATAGCAAAAAGTTGCAGACTACTCATGATGATTTTGGCCTTGCAGTTGTTAAGAATATTGGACATTGCACACAATTTTCTGCAAGATAGTAAGCTTTCAGGGCTGAAAGTAGGAACCACAGATCAAGTCTGGACTGCTCATCCAGGCAGACAGTTTTTTTGCTGGATTCTTTTTTCTTTTTCTTCCCTTCTCCTTCCCCTTCTTAAAAGGAGAAGAAAGTTCTTGAAGCATGTACATCACAGTGCTTTCAGTTGTTTTGCAACATAAAAAGTGAAGTACTGCAACAATAGGCAGTTTGGATTTGAAATAATTTAATAATAAGGCAATTTATCAGTTAATATGATTATATATTTTTAAATAAACTTATGTAGCATATTTAAATTATACATCCAGCTCTTGTTCTGATAAAAACAATTATAAATAATAGAACCAAATACAGATTTTTAAATTACTCTAGATGAATCATATCTAAATAGACCTACTATCTGATTTATATCTGGAATAACTCCATTGACTGTTTTCACCCGTGAAGAAACGTTGCATAGGGAGTGAAAGTTCAGAGCCCACACTTATGTGTGCAACTCAGGTCTGTAATTGATGCATCTGTAAGACTGGCTTCAGAACTTAAAAGACCCTCCTCCCCTTATGGCCTATATCATGCACATGGACAAAGAAGGATGATCCGATTGCGTTTTTTGTCAAATAGGCCACCTCTATCTTTTGCTTCTCTCACACCCTGAAAGCTCAGCAAGTCCCTAAATTCCTTGTTTAATTGAGGGTTCTGTACCATATGCTCATGAGTCAGTTTCACTCAAAAAAGTGACCAATATTATCTAAATGATAAATGGCTAGAAAGCTCTCAAGGAAGATCATTTATCTTTTCAGTTGCTAAGAAGAGCATTTTCAGATAGATACATTTCCAAGATAAACATCTGCACTTTGAAACTTGTTATGACCATTTCTGTTAAGAGTCATTTTTTGCTATTGTTTACTCCACTGCTTTTATAAATTTACATAACTAAATCAAGGATGGGGGTCCCACCATGCAATGACGGACTAGAAATGTATTTTGTCCCATACATAATATAAGTACTTTAAAATATTGTTTCACAATTCCAGTAAGAAAATGACACATATGTTTCATAGAGCTTGCAAGTGAAGATTCTGAGCAACCTGGATTTAAAACTGGGCCATAAATCTTGCAAGATGAAGAAATCAGAGTTTCCAAGGCTTTCATGTTGCACTTAGGCATGTAATAAAAGGAGATTCCTATGTAGATTATAATTTATACTCACAGTACCAAGTGCATAATTTCCTTTTTTATCCCTTCAGATACTGTTTCACTGAACTTAAATGCCTGCAATTGTATTTAATAACATTTTTTTGTACAAGAACAAGTTTATACTGTAGTCAAATATATATATATATTTATTTTTTTTAGTTTTAGAATAAATTTCTTTTATGGTGATCAGCTTTACTGGATGTTGTACAGTCACAATAATACACAAAAGGCATGCAAACCTTCTGCCCCAGAGATACATAGCAGCGGGAAAAAACATTAGAAGCATCATGGAATTTGACATAGATCAGGATTAACTTTTTTAGAAACAAAACAAGTACAAATAAATATGAAACTCTTTTTCTCTTCCTTTTCATATTAACCAAACCATGCTTCATAATAAACACTGCTTTTAAAAGACACACTATGCAAATTCCCATGCTCCCCAGAACCATGTGAGAGAAACAGTGTGCTGTGGCTTTCTTCCCGTAAAGCAATTATCAGGCTTTATGTCCTGTGACATTTGTCTCTCATTCTTTCTCGCTTTTATGCAGTGGCGAATCCTCTAGCAGTCTTTTCTGTTACTAACACAGACCTCTGAAGTATCTTGCATGACTATGACCTGAACTATGACAGGGGCTTTTGCCAAACGTGGGAGTAGAGGGAGAAGAGGAAGAGGGAAGTAATTGGGGTAAGTGAGGCAGTTACTTGATTCTGAGAACTGCAAGCCCCGTTTCCTCAGAGTGCCATTGTTTATTTCACCAACTTATTCAAACGTATCAAGAGACAGTCCAAACAATCTGAATTAATCAGGAGTTATCTACATGCTCTTCTTAAAAATACTGTTATCTGCCCAAGTGAATTTGAATTAGGTGGCCAAAATACAGGCAACATTTTTAAAAACCTGCTAGTAAAGAAAGAAAAAAAGCAAAATCATGTAAACCTGCTTTTGTGATGGTCATGTAAGGAGTTGTAGACATGAAACGTCTGGTCTTTATAAAACATGGTGCTTGAAAATATAAATCTTTTCACTAAAATTCTTAGATAAAATACCAGATATGGTATGGTGGATTTGGTAGGAAAAAAGGGACCTTTCTTTTTCCACATAATTTCTGCTGAAAATTATCTGGAAATTGAAGAATTATTTTTCTGTCAAGTGTCACAATACTAATGGCAACTTAAATTTAGAAAGGGAACAAGGGCCAGACAAACATTTCCCAAGAACTTAAAATCTTGCTATTCTGTCAAACGCTGTTGCTTGAATGGGGTGAGTGCATTTTTTTCAGCAATTGCGTTGCTCATCTGTTTTTACAAAGTATAGTAGTTCCCTTCAGTACCTTCAAGTTTCCTTTGCAGAAGACAAAGTTCCCTATTATCCTTCCATATGTTCCTGGCAAAAGTGTGAAACTTGCACAGAGCACAGAACAACTTTATGTGATACTTGTACTGTTGTTGACCCTTCCTTCCCTCTCTAGATGAGCAATGAAGAAATTAATCTTTGTCTTTGTTTTTTCTCCAAGAAGACATCAGCCTCATGAGCCACTGCCACAGGGTCTTTATCTTTGCTGTGTTAATCTGTATGTAACTTCCTCAGATATCACTGTAGGTCTAACACGAGTATAATTATCTCCAGTCGTGCCCTAAGGGCTTTGTTGTATGGGGAAGTTAGTGTGTAGCACATCAGGGTGTGAAAGCACAATCCACTAAGTGCACTGTATGGAGTCTCAGTGTGGGCTTTGCGCAGCAAATACTGGACTTGAGAAGTTGACTATTTTGTACACTATAAGAGTATACCCTTCTTGACTACATATTGATTCCTAAAAGAAACACTAGGAATGGTTCTTGTTGAGAAGCTAAGCAGGGGATCAAACTTAACGTATCTGAATCTATATCACCTGCAGGAGAGCTGTTTGAGCACTTTGAGTACACCCGCCAGATCAGCCCTCAGACAATAACTCAGGTCCCTCCATACCCAGTACCTCAATCACATAACACAGGACCTAAGCCACCACTTTCAAATCCATTTTGTACCTAGGATGATTTGAACCACGGATGGCAATGCTCTATCCCTTGTTCTAATTAGATGAATAAGGCAATAGTTCACACTCACCATAGTACCTAAGCTGATACCTAGCAGCAGAAACACACAGGAACATGACTGGTGAGACACAAGTGTATCTGTTTGTTGTTCTGAGGGAACACACCAGAATGCTGCAGTGATAAAGGCTGTTTCTAAATATTCTGGAAAATACACTTGGTTGTATGGAAATCTGTAGTAGGTGTCAGCTCATGATATCGAAAAGATTAACACAGACTTTTTAAAAATTTTTAATTGCGATTAGCCTCATTGTTCTGCTCAGATCATGCAGAAGCCAAGTACTGACATCATTACTGATTGGTGACAACTTGTCTAAGTGTCACTTGTTAGCTATTCATTCCACAGGTCCTACCTGAGAACACCTGAGGAAATTTCAGTAAGTTGATGCTGATCACAAATGGCCTATGGTATAGATCAGTGATATCGTGTCCATACAAGAAGCTACAATACCCAACTCCGGAAGATTTCCCATAAATATAGGAGCTACTACCTTGCACAATGTGAAGTAAGCATCATGCCTCTGTGAATCTCCCATTCTACAGAGGTTCCTGCTGCCCCTCTGAAATTTGAGGTTGTGAAATTTCAATTTAAGTCCCTGCTTTTATGAGGATCTAGCTCTTATAGAATGATCAGTTAATTTTCTTTCCTTTTCACAAAATGAGAACACCACATTTTTTTCTCCAGTATTTTGGCATCACCCTGCTTTTCTGCAGTGGTCAACGATAAAGTGAGTTTCTAATAACAAAAGGGGGAGAATTCATCTTCCTAGCTGTCAGACCATATTTTCCTAGGAGACAAAAGAATGCCGATAAGACCTTCACTCTTCTCCTATGCCCTGTCCAGTTACAGACTAGTGGGAGCTGGTAACAAGCAGAGGAATAGAAAATAAACTGTGGCTGCTTAAGAGTTTTGAACTTTGCAGCTCCTGCTATGTCAGGGCACTTCCATGAGGCAGACGGCAAAGTGAGATTCTAGATTTGTTAGCATTTTAGTTGCAGCAAACATTCCATCTGGAAAGGGTAGCCTCCAGTGATGTTTGTGGTCTTGCTGGCTTAGGGACATCTTAAAGACTTTAAAATCAGTTTTCAGGGTGTAGCTGATCGGTCCTTTCTAAAAACTCAGCAGACATTTTGGTTTGTCTTGTGATGGGCACTGTAAAATGAAGGCACCCAAGGCTATAGTCATTTTTTGAATGTAGGCCAAATTTCCATAGGAGCGATCTGTTTGTGCTCTGTTGTTTTTGTCATCATGCATTTCCTTACTTGCTATGTATCAGTGTTGTTTTTACAGGATTTTGCTTCAAAACACCCAGCCACAGTGTCTCTGGAATTCTTCCATTGATACCAGTGATGAAACCACTGAATGATCACGTGGATCAGATCCTCGATAAAGAATACAAGTTTTGTTGCTATTTTTTGTTGCTAGACTCTACTGGAAAGGAAAGATAAGTAATATTTTTTGAAACAGACAAATAAAGTAAGATAAGTGGTTGCTGATACGTCAGAATGTTGAAAAATTAGCCATAGTTTTATTACACAGTGTTTTACAGCACCAGGTCACTTACACTTGGCCGGATTTATGTTTTTCCTCCGAACATTCTCATTCATTTTGAGCTTTAATATGCTCATCAGAATTACTTAAGCTAATCTGCTTGATTGCTGCTGTAGCAGCTTTTGGCTTGATGTCTGCTTAGTTTCAGACTTTGTATTCAACAGGCTCTCTTGTTGCCCTAGCAGTATGACTCACATACAGTACAAGGCAAATGCCAAGGTGCTGCCAGTCACAAGAAACTGATAGAAATGGAAGTGAAGTATTTGGTGGTTTCTTTTTCTGACCACAGGGTGTTGATGGAAAGAAACAAGGCAGGACAATCATGCTGCTTTCAGATTTTGCTCAAGTGCCAGGAGGCGGTTCTTTCACAGTCACCACAATTGTTCCTGTTTAACATGGAAGCCTTAAGCCAGACATAATTAGACTTTTTCTTGACAAATCATTTGTGCAAAGTCTTGACAGGTTGAAAACTGAAACGGTTGTGCTGCATTCTTCAGGGTCTGAAACAGACAGGATTACAAAAAAATGAAAGCAAGTACTGTGAAAGCTATAACTTACAGAAATATGTGTCTAGCGCGAGTACAAAGCCTATGTCATGTTTGATCAAAACAATTAGACAGAATATTGTCTCATGCTTTGCTGGTGTTTTACTACAGTATATTAGTAATATATATGGGCTGTATATGACTAGATAGATTCTGTGCCAAGCAAGAAGCAAACACACCAAAACATCTGATGCACACATCTGATATTAGTGCAGAGCAAGGTCAGTGTGTGTTACATTTTGAGCTCATCCAACGACTGAAAGTAGGAAAATAAGAAGTCGCTTACAAGTTTACACACCATAATTGAAGTTTGGTTCTTCATATCCGACCTGTTTTCAACTGGCATTCTGAGATACAGTAAGACCAGCATTGGTTATTCAGCTGATATATGTCAGTGTACAGTACTTGCACTATCCTAATTGTATTTTCCATAAATTACTGTCTTCCGTGGATACATTTAAAACCGTATGTTCTAGGTCACCTTAATTCTTGATTAAGCTTTTTTTTTTCTTTCCACGCTAGCAAAGAGATCCTCCATGAAACTGTAATCATATAATGTCAGTACACCATTGGAAATGATCAAAGAATCACAGAATCATTTAGGTTGGAAAAGACCCTTAATGATTCGATGCATCTAAAATATTTATATTCTTCTTATGAAGACTAGTACTGTCAGTAATAAGACTTGCTCAGCATTGCCATGGTGAGATAGCACAGGTGTAGAAGGTTTGAAATATTCGCAAATTTTTTAATCACTACATAATGATTAAAAACCCCAAACACCTAGTTTGCCCTCTTGGTCTGCAAATAGCATGATTTTCATCAAATCCATAACTGTAGATAAGGTTTAACAGCAGATTGCATGTTATAATGAAGGTTTTTGTGAAACATACTTCAGGAAGCTCATACAGTACATTAGAATGCAAATAATTGAACCAGTGCTTTTCATAATAAGTGTCCAGAATGCCTGGTGAAATAGTACTGCTGATTATTTCATGTAGCAATTTTTCATGTAACTTCACAAAAATACAGCGATTTATAATGAATCTGTTTCGTATGCTAGTTCTAAAACACCACACAAGATCTTTTCCACTAGCATTTTCCAAGGCATTAACAAGAACTCTGTGTAACATAAATGCCGAAAAGTTACATTCCACAGTCGCAGGTGATCTTTCAGCTTCTCTGTGGATGAACAAAATTCTCTTAGAGGCTGTCAAGCCTTAGTGTCATGTTCTTCACAGTCAAACAATAAAAGAGGAGAGCAGCTCCTCTTGTAATAAAATAAATCATCAGCCGCAGCCTTCAAGTCGGGCTTAAATTTTGGAATTGCACCATGATGTGGTTCTGTCATATCGTCATATGTATGCACAAGAGCAAAACAATACTGACACAGGAAAGCTGGATACATATCTGTTCAAATATAAGTCATCTACACCACACAGTATATGTGCATTCAGAAGATCTTGAAAGAAATACTCTTGCAGAGGTAAAAATGCATGTGGAAATTCACAGATCCTGCAGATCTTTATGTTCTTTGCTCTTTCATCAGCTATATGGTGAGAGGGAGCATCATGTCTTTCTTTTTTATGGCTTTCCTTAACATATTGTATTAGTGATCATATTTCAGAATTACCTTGGGGATTGATATAATTTCTTGTCCAATACTGAAAAGGGAGTAACTTCTCTATATCTCAGTTCATCATTCTGTTGTCATGTCCTGTATCAGTTCATTAAGTGATTAAGGAATTGTACTGAGCTGTGCCTGTATACCTTTTATCTCACAGGATTCTGGCTTGCTCTTAAAAATCTGCACTTCTTAAATATAAACATAAACTGATCTAATTCACAGGAGATCATAGTTAGCAATAAAAATGTGGCTAGGAACCCAAGTAAAATTATTTCTGCCATTTATATTACGTTTTTTCCTCCTGCAGCTATACAAGGGTGAAATTCTTGTTTAACATGATGATGGGAGATTTACCATTTCATTTAATGTGCATAGTATCCCCTGAATTTTACCTTTGGAAGCTTGGAAATGTATCCTTTTAATTGTGTTTTTACTGTAATGCAAACTTGTTTAAGAGACCAAGATAATTTTGCTAAATATTGTAGACTCAGAACTTATCTTTAAATCCTTGCTGTAGCTCACTCAGTAGTGCCTTTGTGTGTGTACAGAATGGATTAATAAGATGCAGCAAAAGGTAGTAACCAGTGAATTATTTGTGATAATATGTAATTTATTAAAGATTTACTTACAAACTGCATGTTAAAGAGTGATAGAAAAACCTCTGCTTTATTGTTTTAAGCGCTGCTTTTCACTTTGATTGCATGTAGTAACTTTTCAGCTTCAGATGAGGTCTTATTTTTGCATAACAAATCCCGCCCGTGTTTTTGCTCTGAACACCACCTCCTTCCAGCTGTACTACATTTTTGAAGTTCAATCCCATAGACTTTCACTTCCCACTCCTCTTTCTAACGTTTGTTAGCATGGCTGTTTTTAAACTTATTGAATTATGGAAACAATGAAAGCAAGGGTGCCTATAGGCAGCTCAGTCATGTGTGTCCATGTGAAAGTTGCCAGCACACTGCCTGGGGGAAAGCAACCTTTCTGCCTTGAGATACCAAGACACGCTGTCAGCATTTTCTAGGAGAAAATGTGTTGCTGTTTTAAGTGTGAGAATGGAAAGAATAATAAAAAAAATAATAATAATACCGAGCTCTGAGAATAGCATAGCTGTGTGTTTATAAGCAAAGCCCCTGGTAAGTCATTAGATCTCTGTCTTTTGAGCCTGTGACAAATACTCCAGCTTTAAAATAACTGAAATATTTTTGTGTCTAATGATTGACACTGTGCCTCAGAGTGTCTGGCTATGTGGGGGGAGGGATAAAGGGCGGGAATGTTCCTTGAAATGAAAGATAAGAGTAAAATCAAAATGGCATTGGCTGGGGTTGCAATTCATAGTCAAATAGTGTTTCTACATGAAGAGTCACTGGCAATGACAGCTCCTTTCTGAAAGACATTGAGTAAATAGGAATAAATAGAATGAATTCTGCACTGAGACATAGATTTCCTCTTGGCAGTTGGTAATAGCTGATTTTCTTACCAGTGTAGCAAAAGCTAAAACCAAATTGCTTAGATCTAATAAAAAAAATCAATTAGAAAGCTGCAGTGGGCTTGAGTAATATTATTTTTTAAATGTAATCCAGTATTATAAATTAGAAAAAAAAATTGAAATCAACCAAAACTCCTCTCAAAAATAGCCGAGCAAATACACATCTGGCCACAGCTGTTGTTAGAGACAAAATATTGTCATATTCCAGTATGGTCTATCTAGTACCAACAACTGCCGCTACTCTACTGCTGAGCAATGCACCTGTGGATACTTAACACCAGCACACAAATCCATAGGCTACATCCCTGGTCATGTGGCACTGTGTCCTCCACAGCCAGTGAATTCTATGTGGTATAAAGCTCCTCTGCCATTAACCTGCTGGCCCTGTGCAACAACAATACAGCAAGAGAGGAATGATTTTCATTCTTTAGAAAGCTGCCTGAAGACTCATTTCTGTCTTCTATCACAGCTCACTCTAGGTAGCCTGAACTTGCATTAAAGCTTAGCTGAGAAAAATTGGCTCTCAGTGATATTCATTCATTGTATTATCTTTTATTTTTATGGGTCCAGTGCTAAAGAAAAGCTTCCTTTCATGTAAAATGATGATATGGTAAATGTGAATGGAGAAGGCTGGAGACAGGCAGCAAGAGTGAAAAGGACTAAATTATGTCGTTTGAAATAGAGCCCAGCAATGGGTATATTTAAAACCGGTGTTGCATGAAGACTCATCTAATTTTCCTTATATGTAATCTTAGGAAAATGAAGACATAAATGAACAAGAAGTTGTTATTTATATATTACAGTCACCAAGAACGTGGCAAAATTTCAAGATCAGTGTGAACACCTTTGTAAATACACACAATATGCTGAAATGAATTGGGACAACAGGAACAAATTTCTGTTGATTCTAAAGGGTTTGGGATTAAGCCTTAAACAACAAACCGGACTGGGTACTCCATTAAAAAAGGAGCATGGGTGACTGTGGGGAAATATAGGCAATGGAGCAATGAGCTCTGGCATTGCTGGTGTACAGTGCACTGCATCGATGCTGATGGCAGTACCGGTATATTCTGGGTAATGGGTAACACAAGGTATCCACAGTGCAAGCTGGCGTGTATACAAGACAGCAAAACGCACCACCCGAGAGTAAAGGGCACCTGTTGGGAGATATGAGTGTGTTTGCTCAAAGAAGAGCATTTAGTTTCCAATAAAAACCATCTCAAATCCAATTCGTTGGAAAGACTGATTGAACAAATTGGCTTTGCATCATGCTGTGACTGTCTACTGACTTGAGCTTCGTTGGTGCAAATTCATTTTATTAAAAATTTTGTTCTACAGTCAATAGAAAAGTAAACAGAGGATCTTATCAACATGAGGGTCCCAACAATGCTACAGGACATGAAGAAGGCAGGGAAAGACGCCACTTATGAGACCACAGATGAAAAAACAAACCCATGAATTGCGTCTGGAAAACAGAAATATTTTTAGAGGTTTGAGACAGTATGGTGTGACTAATATCACTCCACAGCCAAGCACCCACATGACAGCCCAACTATTCCAGGCAGTTATAGTGTAGGATATATTTGATAATTCAATCTACAAATTGCAACAGCAATGTCTGGGTGATAAAGAGACATATACACTGTGATTCACAGAGATCTGTACTATCTTCTAACAGATACAAGCAATCCAGCTGTAATTCAGAGAAAGGTGAAGAAAGCCTTTTTTAGCAAAGACAATGGAAAACGTTTATGGGAAGAAATTTCTCCGTAGCCATGACAGGAAGACAGCAGTTTCACAATGAGAAGACAGTCTACCTAGTAAAAATGATGGTGCTTTAATTTCCATTTATATGAGGTACCTTTTCATAAATAAAATGTGTACTAAGTGTGAATGCTCTCTTGTGGCAGTAAGTTGTACTGGTGTCTTGCCCACAAAACTGAAGTGATTCATTTTTGCTAATTTAAAATATAAAAACTGAAAGAAAGAATGATATGCCTGTGGTTATATATCACGTGGCTATAATCATATATATTTGGACTGCCTGAGCTCCAGGAGATTCCAGGAGAACTCTAGTGTCCCAGAATTCCCCTCATTATGATATGTTGAACAAGAAATGGGAAATCCTGGATCAACACACACAGGAAGAAACATTGCTACTAGGTATTTGTGGTCTTTCCTCATACTGCCACCTTATCTGGCTGGTTCTCTGCCAATTAATTTTCCTCCAACTCTGACACCAAGTCAAACATTAGGAAAGCAAATCATACAGCTGTATCGGTGACAGAAAATGAGACAGAGCAGTGTGTCTTCTGTGTATTCAGTGTCCTATAGCTCAACTCTGTCCTCTGTAACAGCTCATACGTCTCACTGCCAGGGAAATAAAATATGAAGATCCCAAGGGCTGCTAATGACAAACAAAAGTTGCCTTCCCATATCTCCTGCAGAAAAATTACTAGCCAAAAGTAGAATCATCTTCTCAACCTCAAGTCCACAGATACGACAACAAAATATCATAGTTAAAGTAAATAAATGATGGTTGACTTGTTTAAAATAATTGATACGCAGAATCTATCATTATTCACCAGCAAGCAATTGGGCAAGAGTGAAATCAATACAGTTTCCAGGGCACTCTCAGGCCAAAAATGTGTTTGGAAGAAATTAACACATCTGTACAAGATGTCAAAATTTTTCTCTAGTTGAATATGTTCAGTAAACATGATGTTATTTAATAGCAAGTTAATGTTGGTAACTAGTGGCAGTATGGACATCTGTTGATCTAATCAGTAATGATGCAGGAATCACTAATTCTCCAGTGAATGGTTTACACCAGCGTCTGTGGATCTTCTTGCAGAATCAGTGTGATTAGCCTTTGATGAAAAGCTATACTTCACCAATCTTTTAGCTGGTGGCTTACACAACCTATATACTGCGTCCTATAAACACTTCAACCTGAAACAATTTCAGGAAAAATATTATTCCCAGGGTAGTAGCTCAGTTGGCATTGCTCCTACCAAACGGTTTTCTGAAAGGCCTCCCCTGAGCTTAAGGCAGTCTGCTTGCAACATTTCAATTGTTTTATTTCTTCTTTTCCCTTTCTTTGTTGTTGCTCTAAATTAAACTCTACTGGAGACTGCAGCATTTCATATTATAACAATGCCTGTCAGGAGTTCTTTACTGTGCATGATAAAATGTAAACTCTTTAATTAGCTTTTTTGTAATAAACACTGGAAACTACTTTAGCATCTTAATCAGTAGAGTTTCAAAGTTATTTTCCTTTTTACTTGCCTCTACTGCTCTTCTTTGTTTGCTATGCTCTATTACTCTGTTGAAAGCTACCATTTACAGTATATCCCACTATTAATGAGTAGTGTGTTTGCCTTCGCTATTTTTAACTAAAACCAAATATTTTATTAAATGTCTCCTAGCATCGTATCTCAAGCACTTTGAAAGAAAACATTTGGAAGCACATCACTCACTCTAAGGTGAGTTTGCTGGAAACAAGTAGCTCTAATTTACTTAACCCAACAGTGGCAACTGGATATCACAAAATATCTTAGATATTCCCAAAGCAAGCATTTACAAAGGGGCTGTGAAGTGAATTGCTGACTGCTGAATAGTATCATGCATGGTTGTCTTACATACAATTTTAGTAAACTAGTCTATTTTTAGTCTGAATCAGATTTGGAACGCAATTACATTGGTCTTCCGTGCTAGCACCTGATGTGGCAATACAGTGCTAAATAAGCGATTCCCAAACAGCAAAATTATAAAAAGGGTTTGGAAGAGATCACCTCCTAGTTTTCAGTGTCCAGGGGTCTGCATGTTTTTAATACAGTTTTTCTTTTTTCATTTTCAGGCTTGAGCGTTAAGAAAGGGAAAGAAAGCTGTTACAAAGGCTGTGCTTTACATGTAGTTCGGCCGTCTCCAGCAATCAGCTGTTTAACTGCTGAGATCCATGGGCTACAGAAACTCACGGTGGGAGCCAACCACCTCGAGATGCTTCTCCAGCAACCTGCTAGGCAGACAGGAAGCTGCAGCTGTGGCTCTGGCCTGCAGCTGCCTCAGAGAATGCTATGGCAGGGCCTTCTCAGACCTTTTTCTGTGCTGTCTGAATGCCTGTGGAGCAGGAGAAAGCCAGGGTTGAGTAACAACTTCTCTTTCCCTCTATGGCTTACTGAGAAAGGTCAAAAAAGTCTGATACCAAAGTAAAAACAATAAAAATAAAATGATGTGTTTTGAACTCCTCGTTTTTGACTGTCTGCTCCCCAGAGCACCTAGGAGGATTATGCTGTTTACATTTTTTTTGTTGTTTGGGGTTTTTTTGTTTGGTTGGTTTCTTTATATATTTTTTTTTAATTATAATGAATAATATGATTCATTTGATACCTCCTGAGGATTCTGATTTGAAGAGCCTAGCTGAGATAAGGTTCTCCATTATTCAGGCCTTCTGCAACTGATAATTGAAGAATTATAGTTGAGAAAGAATGTTCTTTAGTGCAATGCATGATTTGCATTGGAGAGTGGGAAATGATCTTTACCAAGTTCATCTCGTACAGAATATCTCTAACTCCTGCAGTGTTGGACAGGAAGACTGAAGACTTGGAGATGATATGAGACTCACTAGATTTGTAGCAGCACCATTGTACCACTCAATCCCCCAAAAGATTTAATATTAGACTTTTGGGAATTATACATTCTTTTTGAAGAGATGGTTTTATTCATTTATACCTTGAATATTATTATGATGACAAAGACAGGTTCTTCTACTAAATATCAAACTCTCCTACTTGTTAAACCTGAGGCATTTTCTTATTAAGTGTTAACCAGTAACCAATGTAACTGTGGTATAAAAATATCTTAGCATCATATCTAGGTGTTCACCTAAGGATGATGTTCTACTGTGTGGAATGGTGCTCTTTCAGAGCAGTTGCACAAAATCTGGATATGAACACAAACACACAAAGTATTTTTGAGAATATTATTTTAAATACAGAGTTAAAATTACCACAGATACAAAAAAGCCAATGTTTACTTATAACCCTAGTCCTCCCACCTACTCTATGCACATTATCACACAGTTTTTAATTAGATATTCACATCACAGTTGTTTGTTTTTATCAAAAAAAACCCTGGTGAAAACCAACAGTCTGCCAAGTGGTCTGCCTTCCATCAAATTCCTTCTTTTCAAAAGGATGTATTTACTGGAATATTGGACTAAATAAAAGGTGGTCATAATCCTCTAACACAGGCTAAACAACATATTTTCCCCTGTATCATTCCTCAAATTGTTTTGGCTGAAACTGTCCAAAATAATTCAGTGTGAAGCAAATATTTATAAGGATACTTTCAGTCTGAAAAGATATAGTCAGCAAACTTAGATACCTAACATGGGCTAGGCTTTTCTCTCAGCTTGTATTAATAAGCAGTGATACACTTCTCCCTCTTATTAACCAGGACTTGACTGTCAGGAACAAGTAACCAATTCAAAACTTAGAGTTAATTAATAAAAAACATCTCATACTTTCATTCAGAAACGAGGGGAAATGAAACTGAACTTCCTAGTGCTCCATTTTTCCTACTTCCAAAACAAATGTTATAATTTTAAGTTTAGCTGTGTTCTGTGGATTCGCTGAGAGCGCTTGCCGTTTTGCTGTTTTCACTCTTCAGTGAGAGCTTGTAACATGCAGGCAGTAGACATGGGTGACTCACAGACAGACATCCTTGCCATTCCTAAAATATTCTTCAATGGAACGTGTGTTCCCTTTTTTCCTGATGCTATAACTCTTGTGCCTCAAATTGGCATCCTATTAGCTCCAGTTTGGAGTGTCTCCTCCTCCCAGGTGTATTTAGTGTTGGTCCAGACTTTTATATGTTTACAGTTTTAACATCTCCCCCACTTCATGGCATGTCCTCCTTTTTAGCAGGTGTGCCTCCCAAACACAATTAAGCAACACATGTAAAAAAAAAATTATTTCAGCACTGCCTGTTGCTTCCTATACTTGTCTCATCTCCACCCTGCTGCCTGTCGACACAGCAGTCAGAGCTGGGGATGGAAGAAGAGAGGCTGCTTTCTCATTTTATCCTCAGCTTTCAGGTGTACGCTGTGGTTTTAGTTTCTAAGTATAGATCCAGAATAATTACTTCCACATTAGCTTCAGCAGTAACTTGGGAAGACATACATTGCTATATTCTTCCTCCCACCTCCTTCTTTCCCAGGCGGAATCTAGGGAGCCATTGCCTCTAGAAACGTGATGTTTTTATAAAACAAACAAACAAACCAACCACTTTTAGCCATGTTATGCTTGAGACCTAGGGAAGGGGACACTGATACCCTCAGATAAAGCTTCATATCTCTTATTATACTTGCAGCAACAGCTTCATAACCCCCCTTTCAGTAGTCTGACTGCCCAAAGGACACTGAGAGCCATTTTGTGTCAGTAGGGGTTACACAATGCAGAACATTTCACTTGACTAATTGGTCAGCATTAAGGATGCAGATAGATTGTATTTTATTTTATTAAGGACCAGAACTTTATTATGAGTTTTCCTTTTCCTTAATTTACAGATGAAAATGACAATGCACCCCTTCTATATGTGAAGTTTAAATTAATAGCTTATCAGCTAGACAATAGGTTGTCAAATAGCTAGAATCCATGTTCATTGTCCCCCAGTTTGCTGTTTCTTGCAACTTTCAGGATACACAGAGGTATTTTCAGTGAAAGGACCCTGAGTCAGCTACAGTTTTGAGGTAGATATTATTCTTACAGCAAGCATGCCAAAAACATCCAATGAACTCTGAAGTTATAGTTTATTTTAGCTCAGACTAAAACAATGGACCTTTTTAAAGAGACAAGTGAGGCCTGCTTTGTAAGACAATAAAAGTAAGAAAATAGAAAAATAAATCTTCCCTTGCCCACTGTATCTTTGCTTCTTTAAAGCCGTGCTCTGAATCCAGCAACTTTTAGGGGCTTCTTGAACGAAACTCAATGCAATACTCTCCTGAGAAAAAGTTTTCTTTTTTTTTTTTTTTTCTTTTTTTTTTTTTTTCGTTCTGGCCCCTTATATCGATGTCCCTGATCTCCCCAGGAACCAGTGCTCCTGCTGCAGGCTATCTGCTTGTTGGGTTTCTTGAACTACCCGCCCCACAGGTTTCATCAAAAGTTTTTCCCAGCTGTGGACGCTGGCTTGCTCTCAGGTCAGACGCAGAAGGGAGTCCCTTCACCCAGAGCATTCCCTCTGACACATGTGAGTTAGTGAAGATCAGGTAGACAGTGGCTTGCCCCTCCTGCCAGCCATTGTGTTTTTTAGGGAAGATAATGCACAGTAAATTATGAACAAACCCAGCACATTGTTGCATCTGCTTTTTTCCTCTCCAAATTCCATGCAAAGTCATCATCTTTACATTATCACCAAGGGCCTGCTCACAGCAGAGAAAAAAATGGCATTGCTCATAATGAATTAATGCAAACCTGGGAGAGAAATTAAGTGCTTTCCATTTTCTGTCATTAAGGGGTATAAGATAAGGCAGGAGAAGGCCAAAACAAGTGCTTTGGAGGATGTATTATTTCAATAGAGTGAAGCTGTAGACATGACAGAGTGCTCTTGTATCAGAGCTAGAGGGTGTTTTATTTTGCACTGCCATTTCTGGGGTCTAAATTACTCCACTGCCAATGGTTATTTCTAAAGCAATGAGGTTAAAACAATATTTGGTATGATTTCTTGAAGAGTTTGATCTGACAATGAATTGATTGATGTGCTTAGGCTGAAATAATTGTAAACAGCTATATGGATATAGCTAAAAAAGCATGGCAAAGTACAGTTCTCTTTTGAGAAGGTGCATGTTTTATGGAATGTGTTTATGTTGAAATATGAATACGTGTAAACAGGGAACACTTTACTCTTGGTAATTAGAGCTGAACTGCAGTATTGCCTCCTCTGAGCAGTTGAAAATCAAAAGTCACAACTCTAGACCATGCCACAGGATGACGAAAACCAGAAACCATTTTAGATGTTTAAAAATATATATTGTCTTTGGGCTTCTAAACTGAGAGAATATCTCAATCTAGTGCCTAAAACTGGAAACGTGGAGTTAAGGTTTAAAAAGAACCACATTAAAAAATGTCAGGCAAATCAGAATAACAGCATTGTCGTTATGCACCTGGGCAGAAAGGTAAAAGAGCAAGCCCTCGCCCAAAGGGCATGGCACAGAAGAAACCTGAGAGCAAGGCTTAACACTATTACAGTGTCACTACTTATAGGTATAACAAGATCTAAGGCTGGCAGGCTGCTCACAGCCTTAAGGATTGCAACATATCCCAGAGGAAAGGCAGGAAAGAGGCGAGTGAAATATATTGGTTGGGCAGCCTGAGAGGAGTTAATCCTGATGCATGGCCCTTCCTGAGATTCCTGGGAATGGTGTGACCATTTTGGTGATGGTGTTATCAGCCTTTAATAAATTTAACACTTCCTAAAAATGACATATCTTAAAAACTCTTGCACTGCTAATCACATTTGACCTAGCTTCTGGAAGGACTGGAAGAGTGTTTGACTTTGATTGCACACTTTAGGCTACCTCAGGTTTAACCTTGCTTTGAGAATGGCTGTACCTTGTGTGGACTAATCGGAGCATAGCAGTCCATATTGCTTTATAATGTTTATGTGTACGTGCATTCATACACATTCACATCTGTTAAAAAAGAGCCTATATGCAGGTGGAAAGCCTTTGTATAGTCACCTAATATGACATGTTACATTTAGATCACTTTTGAAAACCAAAACTAAACAACCAGGTTATTGTATGGAAATGTCAACGAGCTACTCTGCCTGTGGCTGGTTTGCCGGCATTTTTTCATTATGAAGTCATAACTACAAGCATACGTGAAACTGGAGATATAACTTTTGATTATTCATATTATTTCAAAGATAAAAAACACTGATGCATAGAGCCAATACTTAGTCTTATATTTATAGCTCTAATAGAGGAGAATGTCTATCTCATAGCTCACGATTTCACATGTAATACCAACATCTTAATACACCGTCAGTCTGAACCAAACCAAACTTCTTGAAATAGACAAGATCTCATGATACGTGTTCCCCACACTTTTCTTCTCTCTTTTAACAAAAGTAAAAAGAAAACTGGACCCTGATCAAGAAAAGTCACAATTAAAAAAAAAAATTAAATAAGCATTATTCTTGGAAAGAATGTCTTATTTTCTTCCTTCCTTTTGGCAGTTTCCTAGGCTGCTGTAGATTGAAGAAAATAGGAATAAGCATCTTTCGACCACAAACAGATGTGCTTGATAAAGAAAATGTCAGCAAAAATACTAAAGCAATGTGTCACAGCAGCTTTCTGACAGATAGAGGGAAAAGGTAAAAAATGTTCTATCATGTCCGACAAGGTGTTCTTTTTGAGATTTAAAGATCACTGTGCAACTTTAAACATGTTTGTCACTTTGGCTCTGACTGGAGCTATCTGGAGCTTCACAAGAACTTTATCAGCTCAGCATAGGGGGGAAGAAAGAAGCCCATTCCCATTTATCTCAGCCAGGTTCCCTTCAAAGCCAACAAATAAATTACAGTGTACATTTGATACAAATTGATTTCTTAACTCAAATAACAATGTTGTCCTCCCAGTCAGGCCATGTGTCACTCATTCGCGAGCCTGAGTGAAAGGCTCAATCTGTCTGCGTGACAGAAATAGGCCTGACGCATCTCGCCGAGGAATGCTAATAACCCCGGCCTGGCCCGGGCCTTTGTGGGCAAGCTGTGATAAGGAACATCAGCCCGTCCTGTCAAACGCCGCGAAGGCCTGATCAGCGTTTGTTCCAACAAGCTGCATAGGCCTCGGAGTCGCCATCCCATTTCATGTAGTAAATGAGAGGAAAATAAGATCCGGCTACCACGGTTAAGATGCCGGTGACTGTGATGAAGCTGAAGTGAAAGGAAACCCCATTGAATATCTTGAGCTGATCTTATCAGCTGCTGGAGAAATGAGATATTGGCAGGGGCTGTTGAGTTTCTCACAGCTGAGCAGGTTAATAAGGTTGGGAGGCAGGCCACAGGCTAATTGGATTTGCCTTGGTTTGATAAACAGTGGCAGGCCTATTGCCAGAAAAACATACACAATGTGGCTTTTTTTCTTTGTTTCTCTTTAAGCCACAAGGAAAAAAAAAGCTAAAAAATAAAAGCTGCCTTTTTTTTTTTTTTTTTTTGAAGCTAAAGGTGTCTTCCTGAATTCCCAGATGAAGAGGCCAACAAAGTCAAACTGTGAAACAGTAGTTGTTGGGTGTTCTGATTTTAATCAAACACCATTTAACCTGCCTGACCTCGCAAAGTCAGCTCACATCAAAACAGCACAACTGTAAGGGCTAACTAGAAGCAGAAGGAAATAACAACCTATTGAAGCTTTCCTAAGGCTTAAAATATTCGAAAGAAGCCAATTTTGCAGCCTCAACCCCAGGCAGCCGAAGTGAAATGGGGGCTGCGGCCGTTGCTCCTGGTCAGAGTGCCAGCTCCCCTTCAGTCCTCTTGGTAAATTTTATTCCCTGATCCTTCGGTGCTTGCTGTCACCCTGCTTTTTTCCATCCCGTCGTTTGGCAGGACCCGGCCTGTAATTTGCAAGGAGTTGGGGTGCTTTTTGTTTTAAAGCTGTAGAACTCTCCCCTGCTGCGTTGTTACCTGTGTGTCGCTGCACTGTTAGGCTGTGAGCTTCCACCCACACTACCCAGCAAAACATACAAGGCATGCTGGCATGCCAAAGCCTTTGCTGTGCTTGGAAATGTAACGCTTTGAAAAATTTTTAGCTGTGGAAGTTGTTTTCGAATGCCACCAACAAAATCCTCTTGCTACATTTTGCTTCATGCGGTTTTGGTTGTATTTCCTCCACCGACTCTTCTAAATCTCAGGGCTTTATTTCCACTGGCAAGAACTTTGGATTGTCATTGGCAGGGCTGGTGCAAAAAGAAAACGCCAAATGAGAATGGTGCTGCCTTACTCTTTGGTGCAGATACAAATACAGCACCAGTGCAAGGTGGTGGGCAATTATCTACAGCAAAGCAGGAATAGTTCTTTTTTTACTGTCTGTAGTCTGTAGGTGCACTTCATCCAACATCTATTCAATTATACATATTTCTAATATGAGTATGAGCACATAGGTACATTTTTCACTGTGTACAGTGCCCCATACTGTGGCATCTGAACATTAGAATCTCTTCACGAACTTCTGTGACCTTATCTATAAAAGTTGTCAATGGAACCAATAACCACTGGGAAAATACATGCCACCCCAGTGGACAGCTTCTAAGTATCTTAATTTTTTTTGTTTTATTTAGTTTCATTTGCCTTCATAAAACACATTTGCTCACCATCATATTCGGTGAGTCAGACATGATGAGAAGCTAGAAAGACACAATGAGGGGATAGAAAGGAAACATTTCCAAGCTTATTCAATATTTTATTTTTCTTCACTCAGAATGTGGAGTTGTTTGTAATTTTTGAAAGAAAAGATTAATTTCTCTGAGGAAATATTGTTTCTGACTGCAATAATGGTTCAGGGTCTTGGTTAGAATATTTCCCCAACAAAGAGTTTCCATTCTCGTCTGCTTCATTCTGTAGAAAAAATGTTGTATTATATATGGTTTTATTACTTACATTAATTTGTATTACATTACTTTAAAACATACTTTACATTTACATAGCATCTTTTATCAGACTATCTCAGAATGCTATGTCAAAATGAATTATATTACACGTCTCACTTTTGAAGTTGATACATGAGCAGAGATTTTCTGATTCTGATTTTCTTAACGTATCAGTTTTAACAAACATTCACTGTGCAGGTAGGATAAAATTTTAGCAAGTTCAGAAGAATACATTTTTAGGGCTATTTAGATTCCTCTCCTGATTGGCTATTCACCCTTATCCCTCGGCACTTTATTCATTTGCCAAAATAGAATCAGAATATAATTTGCCTCCTGAAGCTGTTCCATTTGTTTATAAATAAGAACTAACTTTCTAGAAAACAACGACAGTCCTTAACTGAGAAGTGGGATGTCGCAGAATGTAAAGCTACATCTTCCATCTGCTAGCTGAATACTGAACGGCTGCCTTACTGAAGATGCATTTCCCTTTCATTCTCTGGTTCACAGAATATCTAATTATTTATAGGAAGTGAAACAGTTTGAACAGAACAGAAAGTAGATTTTTTTTTCCCAACAAAATGCAGCTAAAAACTGGTCTCCCACATGCTTACCACATGTCATAACTGGCGGACTAGCGGCTTCTCTAGAGCAGAGAAGGTCCAGGCAGTTCAGAACTTACCACGTCCTTTGGCTCTGGAAGAAAAAGTAAATGAGAGAGAATGATTTGCCGGCAGGAGAGTTTCTCAGATCAAGATAATCAAAGAGATTTTCTTTTTTTTTTTAGTTTTGGGCCTGGAAACATTTAAGAGAAATTTTGTTTCATGGTAAATAAGAACGAAACCTGTAAATAGTACTGTAACTGCAAAAATGAAACAAAACATGATCCCTGTATCATGATGGAAATGAAACCATTCAGGAAAAATAAAGAAAAGAAAATAATTTCAACCAAACTTTGCTTAAATTAAGATTCAGGTTTGTTTTTAGAGAAAGAAAACTCTTTCCTCACTTTGAGTATGTTTCTGGACACCATCCCACAATACAGAATTGGCTTTGTACTTACAATGACTTATGCATAATAGTTTCTTCCTTTCACATTTTGAGTGTTTTATTATTTTTGGATGCACATCAATACAGCATGTGGCACATGCATAAGGCAGGCCGGGGTGATGGAAGTATATTTTCTGCAGTATAAATACTGGCTAAAACTAAGCTGACAAAACCCCTTGTGCAAAATCCAGGTCCACTACCGGTGAAATTACTAAAACTTGCTCCTTTCAATAATAGTAGGATCCATCTTCAATGGTTTTCCAGCCTTACATAAAGCTTAAAAAAAATGTATAAATCAAAAATGCCTCACTCATCCTAAATTTACTGTAAATTGCATTTGGAATCATTAATTGGTCTAGTTTCCTGACATCCCAAAATAGCAATAAACAGATGAATATGACATAATATCTTTCTAAAATCATGAAAGACAGCAAATGAAGTACATATGGACTACTGATTTTAAAACCGCATCAAACCCAAGTACATATTCCATAGTAATGTGGCCAAGGATTGATTTTATTACTTTGCTATATTTCAGAAATGAAACAAAGGAATAACTTGCTGACTAACATTTTCTATTGAGAGTCAAAATTTATGATAAAATTTTACCTTTTATTCAATTTTAATTTTTTTTAATAGACAATAGATAAATCAAAGCTAATAATAGCAACTCCAAAGACATCTCATAAAGACTAACATGTGCTTTTACCTTTAATCTCAGTAAGAAGCCCGTTGCCTTTAATGGAACTATTCACAGTATATAAAATTGAGCAGATGATCACATCTTTAAAAGATGAGGGCCTAAAGAAACACCTGGTAATTAGTACTGAGTGATACAACATGAATAGAGCTCATAACAGGGCACTGAGGTTTTCTTGGAACATCATTGTGCTACTATTTTTGGAAGGAAGCAGATGCACCCAGAACTTGGAAAAAGTAACTGCCTCAAAGCACAGGCAAACTATTAATAATTAGCAGGTACTGTGGAAAAGTCTGACTCAAGAACAGTTTCCCCTCACATGTGGCAAAGTTTCTATGACATTTACTAAATTTCACATCTGGAAAACAAAGCAACAGAGATACAGAACAGAACCTGAAAATGTTAATCTTCAAGAATAACCATTACCAAAACGTCTGTGCAGGATTTCATGACCAATAAAGACATGAGGCAACTCTGCCTCTCCCCAAAGCATAAGGCACTCCACGTACTTGGTTATACACTCATTGAAAGGACAGTGCACAGATTTGTACAAAGAGTCAGAAAGTAGATATGAATTTCAAAATACCCAAAGAGCACCCAATTCAACACCAGACTTTATATAAAAGCAACAAATACCAGAGGAAGTGAAAGTAACCAGCTCCTACCTCAAATGGAAAGCATAGGACATTGAAATGGTTGTGTCAGGTCCAAACTAAAACCTTGATCCAATATCAAACTTCTTCAAGACGTAGTTTTCAGCTAGTATTTATCACGATTGAAACATCACTTTTCATATCATCCTCTAATATTTTTGTTTTTCCTAATTTGCATAATAATATGTAATAAGGTTTTAAAACAAGAGTTTCTTAAGTTCACTTTTTTTACTCAAATGAATGAATGAATTGATTGAATGAAGATTTATCATCAAAATAATTTCTTGCAAGTTATACAAATGTATTAGGAATAAATACCATGAGGCAATGAATAAAGTCATGCATAATGTGATAATTAGTACAAATATATTCTTGTGTATTAGAATAAATATAGATAAATACATTGCAAGCATAATTTGCCACCCAAAATCCCTTTTTTCATCCATGTCGACAAATGGGTCAGAGAGTTGATAGATTCCAGCCCCTCAGTAACGGAAGATCCACAGCCAGACCCTTATACACGCATTAATATAGAAGTTATTTTAATATTATTTTATCAGTATTCAATAGGAAATTAGGGCTATATCAATGGGGTTTTATTCTTCTTATTTAAATTATTTGTAATCTAGGACAAATAAAGGAAATAAAATGATTCTGAGAATCTCAATTTTACATTCCCTAGACAGTAAATAGTTACTCTGAAGAGTAACCGTTGTTTGAAAATCAGATGTTCCAAGCAGTGTCATAAACATAGCTAAAAAAATTAAACACTTAAAGACATTTTAGTTTTGAAAAATGTGGTCTTCATATTCTAGTATGAAGGTATTAATATTACATTACCGTGTTTTATACATCAATACAGGAAATATGCTGACTCATGCACATTCTTTTTTCCATGATCACATCACTTCATTGACTTATACTGTTCTGTGATAAACTAATACAACCAAAGTTTCTCCTTCCAAGTGGTTTCCAACTGATAAACCCCCATTTTACTGCTTAAACCTCTGTTATTCCAGCTCCGAGTGTCTCAAAGGCTATTTATATTTTGGAAAGTACAACTGCACAGTAGGAGTGGATCTGTATCACAAAGATTAGGTGCTCAGACCCCATTGTCTACACAAGACGTGTGTCTGAGTCTTTAGTGCTAGTTTGATCCTATGAAGTGAGCACTAGTGGCTGGTGTATGATAGGTCCTGTCCTGGAGCTCAGGGTTCAGTTTTATTTTACCTAAAAGGAATGTATTTTGTGGCTCCAGAATGAAAATAAATGAATAAATAGCTGTCAAGGCTACATCTACATTATATGTCTATGTTAGTAAATAGTGTGGACTAGTAGGGGTGGATCTGTAGAGTGCAATAGCTGGTACTGAAGACTTGATGTCTATACATTTTGGGGTACAGGGGTTATTTTAAACTTTGATAGAGATTAGTCTGCTACTGTGAACCCATTTGTGGCTAAAGAGCATTGGGTGCATTTCCTGATACTCCAGGAAACATCTTCCAGCTGTTCTCTGAGACACTCATGTTGTGAGTAAGTGCGGAAAATCAGCAGACTGACTTCACAAGCGCCCTGCTGCCCTGAAATGAAATGCTAATGATGATACACTCTATGTCTTCCTATGCTATATTCAATTCTTTTTTCTATTGGTAGCTTCACCATATGTTGTGTCAGAAGAATTTTCATCATCACAGTCTAACTTTTAGCACTAACTTCACTAATTAAAACATTAACAAGTGTCTTTGTGCCAGACCACTATTTCCCTTTCTAGGACAGTCTGGGTTACCTGTTAGCCAGTTCATTGCTCATTTTAGGATTTAGGTATCATCTCTCTCTTCTTAATTAATAAATTCCTTTTCAGCATTATATCAGATTGTCTCTGTGATTCTTAATTAATAAGTTCCTCTTCAGGAGAATATCTGAGCTTTACTTACATGCTAGTTATATGAGTTCTATCACATTTTCTAGAACAGAAAGACAATTATTTCACCAGTGAAAGAAAAATTAGTCTGGAACAGCCAGTTTTCTCTTAATGCATTTATTTTTCTCCAATTTTTCATTTACCTTCATGTATTATTCTACTTTCCTTCAAAATGTGTTCTGATATTTTCTACATTGTTTAGTTTAGGTCAAGCTGGTATGCTAGTTGACTTTCCTTCTCCCTTATTCTTAAATATATATATAAAAATATATATATAAAACTTTCACTATCCTATATATATGTGTTACCACTTCCAATTTGATATTTAGAAGTCTACTTGACATCTTGTTTCATATGCAAGTTTTCTTTTTTTTCCGTAATTCTAAACTGGTTTAGAATTATAGTTTAGATTATTAGGTCCTTGTTACTTAAACACATTTAATCTTTGAGTTTTCCTTAACCTCAGATGTGGAATTTTAATTCCCATACCTTCATCCCCATTAGTCATTCTGCCTTTGACCTTCTATTAATTATTATTGTCCCCGCTGAAAACCACAGCGATGTATTCATTTAACACCTACCTCATTCTTACTTCATAGAAGCCTTAGTTTTCTTATGATGTGTCGAAGAAACTTTTCTAACTTTCATTTTCTTTTCAAGACCAAACCAAATTCTACTATTCTATTTTCTCCCCCTGTCCCTTGACCTCTAAGTTATAGATTACTTCATT
Organism: Rissa tridactyla; assembly: GCF_028500815.1. Classification (NCBI taxonomy): domain Eukaryota; kingdom Metazoa; phylum Chordata; class Aves; order Charadriiformes; family Laridae; genus Rissa; species Rissa tridactyla. The sequence continues at coordinate 68,691,156 of NC_071467.1, read as the reverse complement.
GATTAATCATTTTTCCTGAAATTTCTATACCTATTGGCTGATCCAAGTGTCCTTTCTGAGGTGAGTCTGTAGTTTGGAACTATTTCTACAAAAAATTCCCTGTCTTGAACTGAAGCTCCGGATGTTTTTGCACATTTGTCTTTAGAGAAATTTGAAGTCTCTTCCTTAATGAACCCTCTAAGTAGTCAGGCAATTTGAGTTCATAAATGAGTTCCCCGATTTCTCACTGCACCCTTCTAAGACGAAACTTTTTTATTTCTCCTTTCTTTTTAATTAAGCTCAATAATATTGTAATAATATATTACCAAGTAGCTATTTGTACAATTAAGTCTCTTGTTACAGTGATATTAATGGTGAAGGAGATTAATGTCTTGATTCAATAGCTCTCTTATGCAGAAATTTCACATTCAGAAATGTCTGCACCCTGTTTGTATTAATAGCATTTGTTTTACATTCTGTATTCGGAGATTGCAAGACTTCTGCAATAAGTTAAAACCATCCAGAAACAGTTTCTGTTGGTAATTCTGTCACTTAATGACATTGCAGAGATTTCTATCCAAATCCAAATAAAATCCCAAGCTTCTATACCAGACCTTTCACAGTCCTCAATAAAGCTTAATTTTCCAGACTTCCTTAAAATGACAAAATCACAGAATCATTGAATAACTGAGGTTAGAGAAATCTTGGGAGGCCACCTAACATCCTGCTAAAAAGAGGAGCCCCCTTCACAGTTTGATGTAATCTTCCAACTCTGTGAGCAAGTCCAGATCTTGTCCAGATCACTGGTAAAGATGTGAAAGAGGGCATGTCCCACGGTATCCTGCATGTTACCAGCATCGAGGTAGTGTACAATGCACTAGACACTACTATTTGAGCTTTACTGTCCAATTGTTTTTTTACCCAGGTAGTTGTCTACCAACCCAGACCCTTAGGTCTGAACTTGTATATAAGAACGTTGTGGGATACAGTATCAAAAACTTTGCTAAAGTCGATGTAAATGACATCCAGTGTTCTCCTTGTTCACAAATCAGACATTTTATTATAGAAGGCAGTCAGGCTGACCAGACACAGTTTATCCTTGATGAATCCATGGCGACTATTCCCAGTCATCTTTCTGTTCTTTGTATGCCCAGAAATGTGTTCCAAAAAGACTCTCTCCATTATTTTCCAGCCTGTAGTTTTGACCTATCCTCTCCTTTTTTATATATCTTTCATTTATTTTCAGCTTGCTGTGTTGAATTCTTTTGTTGATTACCAATGGACCTAAATTGAAACATGAGAGATTCCAACTGGATATAAGAAAAAGCTTTTCCATTGTAAGGATAGTGAAACAGGGAAACAGGGAGGATGTGCAATCTGCAGCCTTGAGACACAGCTGGATGCAGTCCTGAACAAGCTGGTCTGATCTCATTGCTGACTCTGCTGACCCTCCTGCTGAGCAGGAAGTTGGACTAGATTACCTCTTGAGGTCCCTTCCAACTTTAATTATTTTACAATTTTGTGGTTGTGTGATCATGCCAATGCATATTTAAAGCATGTTCACAGGATCTAAGCTGAGGACCCTCAAGAGCCAACAGTCAGTTCTAGGACTACAAATAATCCCATAAAAGTAGAGACGTCCTGTTATATACTCAGCTTCCATGTCCTATGTGGAAAAAACCCAACACACTAGACATTTATTCCACACACTTGCCCAGCAACAGTTTGATATCCTCCATCAAAAATCATTAGGCCACTTATCATCAACTTTTTCATTTTCCTGACTACTGCTGTCATCAGTAGTATTCTTATTTCTTCTGAGCATCATTCTATCCTTTGGTGGCTTCTAACAACAGTGGTATTTCAGGTATTAGATTTGTCTTTGTGTGATACAGATTCTTCCATAGAAATGGAAATTATTTTGCCTCATATTCTGTCCTATGTCTTAATTTAAATGTTAAAGATTAAATATTAAAGATTCGATCTCTATTCAGAGATCCTCATCCCCAGTACTGCAGTCTACTTCAGGCAGATAAGTTATTTTTCTAGGAATGCATCTCAGAACATTCCCTTTCTGAGATATACTTCTTTCTGTGTACCAACCATTCTATTCTTTGTTCTCACTCCCAGTCCATAATCCCTATGAATTGAGCTAATTATAGTAATTTTTATTCAGTTGCTCTTTTTCAACTTTTACTACGTGCTTGCAAAAGAGGTAATGGAAAACTCAGGACAAGAGCTGGGTAGCAATTCAGTACTAACTTTACTAATCTGTTTGTGAATAAAGAGCAAATCTGTGTTTTCCACATAACTCAAGCCCTATCCAAAAGGATATCAACTGACTAAACAAGCCAGTTTTACTATTATTACATCATTAACACAAATTTCATTGGATATTCTACTTTAAGAGAAAGTTAGTATTTCCAAAAGCATCTGAAAGCTGCTTTTGTCCACTAACACAAATACATTAACATTAATTAGTATAGCCAGAAGATTCATATTATAGTTTCAAAAGAGCTTCACTGATGTATGTAAATTGGAAAAGGAATGAGAAAACCACATCAACTAAATTCAGTGCATACTCAACCAGAAATATTACTAATTAATATGAGACAATAGTAGGATTTAAGTGAAAAATAATGTAATATCTTTTTTCAGCCAGTCATTTCTCACACAGTTTTCAGCACTCCACCTCAAAATTACATGAGATATGATCGAGAAACACCAGCTTGCTAAATTCTTTCTAAATTTCAATCCAGATATTTTAAGGTGACAAAATACCTGCTGTATTAGTTGTCCTCCACAGCCTCTAGGCATCCAACCATTCTGCCTAAAATACTTCAAGAAATTAAAAGGTCACGGATTAAAAACCTTCCAGAAACATTTGGAGGCCTGTCTTGGGTAACACAAGTCTTGATTTAACACAAATTCAAAACATTAAAACTCACAGGCTTCCCAATGTAAAAGATGGATGAACCTCAGGAAATATGGATTTTTGTTTCAATTACAGAGCCAAAATTTCAGTTGCTCCAGAACTCTCTTCATACTCCCTGTCTGTGAATCTCCAGCTGATTCCAGTCATTCTAGATAATTCATAATTGTGATGTTGGAGCTGTAGGAGTTCACATGTTCTTAGTGTTGAAACCTATTAATGAACAAAAAATGAATTGTGTCTTCTTTCTCATCAACTCATGTTCATTTTGGAGGAAAAGCATCAAACTATGGAAGCAAAGTATTTTTTATTTTAATATAATAAATATTTTAAGGCATTCCCAAAATGCTAGGTTAATAAAGTTCAATTGATAGTTCAAGACACATGGTCAAGCTTGCATACAAAATACAACCTCTCACATATCTTTCAGAGCTATACCATATAAATAGCACTAAGTTTCTGTTCGATTCCAAAGCTGCACTGTTATTTGAGATTTTGGGAAGAAGGAACATGATTTGGAAGTGAATTTCCTGAATTTTTTCTACTGATCTCTTATTTAGTCAGTTTTTTTGGTTAATTTTGAGATGTGCAAACTAGATTTTTTGAGAAAACAAAATCAGAAGTTTCACTCCAAAATAATTCCAAATGCTTAATGTAGCATTTGATTTATTTAATTAAATTCAGAACCAGTGTGTGGGCTGCTCCACCTGGAGATTCATGGTACACACTTATAGCTGTTCCTTCAAAAATCTGTGAACTAATTTGTAGTGGTGACTAAATTTGTTCAAAAATATCCCACTTAAAATCACATGTAAGGGACATACCGGAGCCTCATCACCATCTCCTTTACTCTATTGATGCAATTCTTTTGCACGAAGTTACTTGATACAAGTGGGCTTGTAGCATGTCTAGTTCACAGTGGAATATAATTTTAAAACAGTTGTAATATTTTAGTGATTACATCTTATGTATCTTCACAAGCATTGATCTGAGATATTCCCAAGTGGCATAAAAGTGTGTCCACATTTCTTTGAAATGTTTAAGGAAATTTCAGGCTGGGAAATTCATAGTAATTTATTGGATATTCATCAAAAAGCTGAACAAAACAGAACAAAAAAAGGAAACTCACATAACTATCCCGGTACATATGTTAGCAAAAAAAAAATTCTAGCATCATTGAGAGGAGCAGTGGAGTGAGGCATGAGATGAACATGCTAACATGGAAATCTTCCTTTGCAAGTCACCAAGCTTTGCTAATTCACTGGAGGCAGGTAAATATTTAGGCAATTACTTGCCTTCTCATTTGTACTGTTTTATAGGGCTGTAATACAGTGATAGCCTCATCCCTCTCTCTGTATGGTCTCATCCTATACAGCATTCCTAATCTGAAATAATGGGCAAGACCATAGTGTGAATCATAGAATCATAGAATGTGTTGGGTTGGAAGGGACATCTAAAGGTCATCTAGTCCAACCCCCCTGCAGTAAGCAGGGACATCTTCGACTAGATCAGGTTGCTCAGAGCCTCATCAAGCCTGGCCTTGAATGTCTCCAGGGATGGGGCCTCCACCACCTCTCTGGGCAACCTGTGCCAGTGTCTCACCACCCTCATTGTAAAGAACTTCATCCTAATGTCTCATCTAAACCTGCCCTGCTCAAGTTTAAAACCATTGCCCCTCGTCCTATCGCTACATGCCCTTGCAAACAGCCCCTCCCCAGCTTTCCTGTAGGCCCCCTTCAGGTACTGGAAGGCCTCTATAAAGTCTTCCTGGAGCCTTCTCTTCTCCAGGCTGAACCCCAGCTCTCTCAGCCCGTCTTCACAGGGGAGATGCTCCAGCCCTTGGATCATCTTCGTGGCCCTCCTCTGGACCCGAAGCTGTGATGTGGCCTCCACCTAGCTCTATACCAATCAGATATCATGTCCCAACACAGAATGAGGGAGGCTGTGATTTCTGCAGCTTATAGAACAGCTTCTGTAGTTCTGGTTGTTCCTGTATAATCACAATTTCATTTCACCAGATATTATGGTTCAAATGGAGTAGTAAATCACTGTCTTTCCCCCATCTGACTGACTCAATTTCTAAACACTGAAGTTGTCATGGAAGCCTGGAAAATAAGAACAGTGTGTTCTATTTGCAATGCCTAACTTCAAGAATCCAAGAATAATCTCCTTAATTGTGTAATTTCAAAAATAAGTGATACCGTGATATTCTCCCGAGTTTGCAGGCAGCCTGAGATGATTGCTTGTGAAGAAACTTAAACTGCTCTATTTATTTGGTGCAGATTTGCATGTTTTGGTAAACCGTTTCTCAGAAAGTATGTCCATGTTTCTTGCAAACACAACTTACACCTGTTCTAGCACCATATTCCTTCAGATATTCTCCTGCTACAAATGTAACTGTTAAACTAAAAACCTTACCACGGATACCTGCTTTCAAACAGCATCATCTGTAAAATGAGAAACTTCATTCCTGTTACGAAGGAGAAAACATTTAACCTGTTATGCTGAGAAATTAAATCATTAAATACCAGCAGGAGGAAAAAGGATGTTGCAGTCATATTTGTTGTATAAAGGCAACTAGACAAAGGAATTATCTGTAGGAATGTATGATGACACAATTCCAGCCAAATTTGTCAGTTTCCATAAACCGAACACACATTTTGTGAAAGTGAAGAACTTTGGCATTGTTACAAGAAAAGACTGGGGGAAAAAGCTATGATTCAGCCTACAATGCTTATTTCTCAAGTATGAAATGCATTTAGGATATACACTCCACTATATTTTTACCCTTAGAAGAAGAAACCACAGGGCATATTTACAAATGAGGAGTAAAAAGTGTAAAATCCTGTGCAGGGACACCATGAATAGGCAAAATAATGAATATTTTCTATTTTTTTTTCTTTTTTTCTTTTCCTTTTTTTCTGTCACCTGTATATTTGACATATTCTTCTTTAATACAGTAATGTGATCTTTATGGATAATCAGTTATCCAGTTCAACTGCCTGTGACTCAAACTAGTAACCTGTGGAAAATGTTCACTAACAGCTTACACATTCATTAGCTATTATCAATCAGTACAGTTTTACTTTTTATCTGGAGTTATGAAAAATGCATGAAGGCAGAGAAGAACTCTGGTTTGTGGTATTTGTTGTGAAGCCCAGAAGCAGCAGCAACCCGCAACCTATCATGCATAAAAGCAGAAATAACATTTATGAGCCCAGTCATGTAAAGCTTGAGTAGTCAGATTCATGAAATTCACCAAGATTTGGATTAAATTTAAACCATTCTATACAGCTCTACTTTTGATTAGAGCTCTGTGTGCAGTGAAAAAAACTCCCATTTGAATAGAACTTATATTTTTAAGAAGTTTGAATGTGCTAGAATTTAAATTAAGCTCCAAGCTTGATCTTAAAATGTACAGTGCGTCAATTTACATTCAGTTTCAAAAGGGGAGGGGACGATGGATGGACAAAAGAGGTAGTGCTCCACCCTTTTAGAATTTTAGCTATGGATCAAAATGTATAAATATAAGGATGAAAACATGTCTGACTTTTACTGATTCCATTTATGAACTTATGAAGCTTGAAGTGCCCAAATGAAACGTGTAAGCTAAACAATGGAAACGCTATGATAGTCATTATTTTTACTTTTGAAGAAACAACAACAAAAAAAAAAATCTTTCCTCTTGCCACTTCTCTTTGCTTCCCATTAAAAACAAATTGCACTGTACTTCAAAAAATATTCCAGGCATTTACCTTTTCATTTTTCATTTGTGATTCATAAAAGGTAGCATAGATTTAGCAATGATAGAAAAAAAAAAGCATTTTGTAGATCAAATTTGCATCACAAACTAGTAGCATTTCATGCTTTATATGTTTAAATTCTGTATAAGTATCAGCCACTGTGGCTTTCACATATTTTTCCGTAGATGCAGAAAAAATCACTGAGGCTTAGAATTTATTTTAATATCTAAATAAATTCTCAGCTCATCATTCAGATGGCTTGTGGACTGCAAATAAAGTCATACAATGCATGCAGATGAAGAGATTAAATCACACATCTGGACTACTGCAATATATAAATATAAATATATACATACACACACATGCACTCCCCAATACATACGCTAAGGTTCAAACCCAGATGCTTTGATCCAAGCCTGTCCTTTGGCTGTGCTTCAGACTAGACCAGAGCAGCTTGGTTTCTCTTCCCCAGACCTGCAATCTTAAATCTCTAATTTGCAGGAAGAAAAAAGCAAACATTCTCAGGAATCTATTTAAAGAAGGAAGTTCTAGCAAGGTTCTGCCATTTGGGGCCAAAACCTTGCAAAATAGATAGCAAGATTTTAGTATTACAGAGTCTAGGTTTAGAGTTTGCATAAGTTTGCTTTTTGCAGGATCAGGGCCTATCTGGGATACTTATATCCTGGTAAGGACAGACTACAAAACCAAAGATGTTATTAAGTGTTTAACCATAATTCTAAAATCTATGATTTCTTTCACATTATTAATTTGTATGTAAACATTTTATATTTTTTAATGTTAAAACCTATTAAGAACTTGTATACATTATTATTATTATTATAATTAATTTCCTGAAAAAGCAGTCTTTTAAAAGAACACCATTACTGTTTACTTCTTAAAACAAAAAAGTTTTTTAAAGGTAATTTCTGTTATAATTTTGAAAAGCTCAATTACCTTGTAATTGTTTGTAAAGCAGGATTCCTAATTCTTAATGAAACTTAGATTACCCCGAGAGAGACCAACATCAAAACCCTTCTGAATGCAATACTCAGAATTTTCTACAGGATGACTAATAAACAAAATTTATATGTTGTTGTGTTTGTCTTGATTTTCAAATGTGCCTAAGAGACTAACTTGTGTTAATTTTAGTACTAGGCTTTCCTGAATCTTCACCTGATATTTTCTATTTAGGACAATAATCCACAGCTTTTTACCCAGATTTATGTCTCTGCCATGGGATTCCCAAGAAAATCTTCATAATACTATTTTATTTTAGAATTTAGAAGTATGTATGATAAACAGTTTAGCTAACAGTTTTATCATATACCTTTTCTCTAGGACATGGTCTTCCTCTCAAACCAATGTCTTGCAAAAGAGAGACAATGGGGATAATTGAATTTGTAGCAAAGCTAGCTCCATTTTCCTAGTTGTTACTTGTAGACTTACATTCCTTCAGAAAAAGCACACACCTTGTAATAATCAGGCAACAATTTTTATATATTTGTACTTATGTCTGATGGCACTAAGGATGAAAATGTCTCATCATCACCAAAATACTTTAAATTTGAAAAACATCATATTCTTATGCTCAAATTTAACTTGTATTTCACACAGAATATGCTTTCTACCCATGTAGTATACAAATATGTCAGTCTACATTTCACTAACATCCTAGGAATACTTTTGGAAGGGATTGCCTTCAAGTTACTTAAATTTTGCTCAGATAATTCCACAAACTGATTGTTAGATGTAATCACAGATTGAACTTGCTGTTACTTTCCAAAAACTCCACCATAAAGATATGAATATATTGAGAATGTAATTTGATGCTCTAGTACGGAACTATAATAAGAGTGCTGTTTTATATTTTGAGCCATGGCCTGTTTCTGGCATGTGACGAGAGATACATATGCAATGGAACTTTTGGGGAGAATTTGGACAGATACTTAAGAAATCTCAATGATTCAGGGAAACTTTATGATGAATTCATAGATCCTTTTCCTGTATTCTCTATTTTCATTGTCACTTTCTTAAACATGGCTCAGTTTTATTTAGTGAGAAAGAGACACTACATTTGTCCTCCCTGCCATGCATTATTTTTCCTACTATCTATGGAGAAAGATAGGCAACTATGATATTATGATTGGTAACTATACTGGCATTCAGAATTCTTGCATCACATTGTGATTTTTTTCCATACCTTTAAATCAGCAGGACCTTTTCATGGTCTGCAGCTTAGTTTCTTCAAAAGTCCATTGCCAGCCTCAATGCACCCAGGAAGAAAAGTGTGTTTTCTCAGCGCTTTTTACTTTTCCTGAAGATAGAATGATGACAAGTATAGCAATATTATGTAAGTACCAGCACAGAATGAAGAGAAAAAAATCCAATGAATTCTGATAATGACACAATCATTTGTGTGATCCCTGTCCTGGGAAGCATTTTATACCAAGATTGTCCTGAAACTGGAACTATCAGAATTGCATCTGCTTTCTTTCTCAGATTGTTTTTGTTTGTTTGTTTCATTGTGGTTTTTTTGGCAGGGGGGCAGTGAGTTGAGCCTAGAACAGCGTTTTAGTCATCATTTGAACAGATCTTTGGTAAGTGCAACATATATGTACACTTTCTAAACTTTGCCAGTGTAGGAGCTCATGAAGAAAAAGTTATGGAAGTGCAGGCTTTGTTGGATGAAGTAACTAGTGGGAGATCATAGCAGCACTAGGGATCATGAGCAACAAGACGAGAGAGATTTGAGGTGCTAACAGTAGCAGAAGTGTTTGGACAAAGAACGTACATGAAAGAAAAGACAAAACAAAGTTGAAAAACTTCAGAGATCAAACATGAAAAAAACTGGAATAAGGAGGAGAAAGGGGCACAGCACAGAGGCAGGAACAGCTCTGCTTATCAAAATGGGGAAAATTATTAGGAAAATGAAATCAGAAGAGAAAGACTCTGGATTGGCATGGGATGCTCTGAAGCTGGAGATCTGCCTCTCTTTCTAGCTACTAAAGCTACAGCTGGAGCAAATTTTTACCTAGGTTCATTGTAGATACCAGGCTCCCTCCTCCAAGTTTTAAAAAAACCCTTACCCTTCCTCTGTGGATTCCCATTAGAAAAAACAGTCACATTAACCACAATGTTCTTAATCACACCTGTATTCAATTTGAATGGCAAGTTTGGCGTTAATTTAATTAGATTACACTATAATAATTATGAGAATGCTATCAACAAGCTGATTTAAAAGAAGCTGAAAAGAAAAGGACATTAGTGGAAAAAGTAGGTATAGATAATTGATTTCAAAAAAATCTTGACAGCTTAGTTCTACTGAGCTTTAATAAATGGTACACTGAAATGAGAGACTCCAGACATCTTCCACTTCAGTAATGACATTAATTTGCTGATGACAACAATTTGCTGATGACAAATGACAACAATGACAACCAAAACGTAGCTGCCCAGTTCTCTCCTGTAGCTTCCCTTGACCCCCTCTGAAAATCCCACTATGTGTCTGTTTAAATGCTTATGCAAAAGAAAGACAAGGGAAGTATAAGACAGCACAAGGGTGGAGACACACTCAAACATACTGCTTAGGAGTGTTTTAGTTTAATAGCAAATAATAATAATAACAAAATGCAAGTTTAATGTCAAGTAATAACAGCAAAAACTGCAGCAGTCTTCCAGTGTGATCTTAACTGGTAGCTTTGCTATCGAGACAGGAAGGAGAATGTAAGACTATAATAAATTACATGAATCAAAGTCTGATGGTTTTCACCAGCTAATATTTCTGTGAGGAAATGTTTAACCTCTTCAGTGCTGATTCTCCATGGATTTATTGTATTATAAGCATTCAAGAGAAATCATTCCAGGGATGTAACTGTCAGCTAAGAAAATGTGTTTCTTCTAAGTGTCCCTTCAAGGGACAAAATAGATTATGCCCAGGTATGAAGCAATAAATAAGGTTGCTAGATAACAGATCACAGAGAGGTAAATGGGTGGAAGTGTCTTGGAGACAATGAGGTCTGCACCTCATGGATAGGCCTGTGAGATCAAAGAACAAACACCAGGAAATCATGGAGTTCCATCATGAAGATGATACACTCTAAGACTCCCTGTTTCTAAATAAACTCTACCTGTCTATCAAGGTCAATGGGATTCATTCTGTTTGGGGATCCTGTTGAAATGGGTTAACATAATATAATGCCAGTTATGCTATCATTCTGCTTTAAATTCCACAAAGCCAGGCCAGGACAAAACACGCTTGAGTCCAAGGCTTTGGATTTTAACCGCATAGCAGGGAGATTAATTAAGTAGTTGCCACATTTGTTTTTTTCATCCTTCTGTCAGAGATTGCCAGCCTTGCACCAACAAATTTCTGATTAATATGCATTGGGTTTGAGTCCATTTAGTTTTTTGTTTTACTTTGTTTAGTATGTCAGGGTGAAAGAAACACACAAAACCAAACCGAAGTAACCTGAATTTGTTTGGCAGTGGTAACTTTAATACCCCAAACTTCAAATCTCTATCTCAGGGGACTGTTTGCAGTTCAGTTATTACTCCTGGAGACCTGGGCAACATTTTAGAGAAGGCTCATATCATCAGTCATGAATCAATACCTTCACTTGAATTTATTGTGTCTTCCCTGCTGGATCCTGCGCTTTGTGGATGACTTCTTATATAGACTTAAGGAAAAGAGACAAGGGCAAATTATTGTAAAAGCTGCTGACCTTCTACCTCTTAGTACAAAGAGAGATCTATGCATGGTAAAACACAATTTACTAAGGTAACATTAGAGGCACAAAATAGTTCGACAAAAATATGACCATATCTCCTAATACAATGGTTAAACTGTTTTACAAATTGTTCTGAGAACAAATTTCAGTAAAAAGGTATTGAATGGAATTACCTTAAAAATCCAGACAACATATATACCTTGAATCAGCCCATCTAAATGAGCATATGTATTTATATATGCATGCGTATATATGTATGTTCTACAAATCCATATCTTATACTTGTAAAGGTTTTCCACAAACTGACTGCAATCTTTATAAACTGAATATTTTGGAGATGAAGTAAATTGTTGTTAACTGAACATTTTAATGAAAACAAATTTATCAAACCAGTCATTGAAATAGAAGACCACCAAGAAAAACCTGTCTGACAAAAGAAAACGGCCCTTCCTCCCTCCCTTCCTTCACACATTTGACTAAATAAATCTAAAATGCCTGCCAAATAAAAAAAACAACGAACAGGAATCCACCACTTCATGTTATATGCGGAAATGCAATTCTCTTATTCAAGTAATATCTTAGATACTAATAGCAGTTTAAAAGAAAAATCATCATATGAGTTATTTAGAGAACAGTACCTGTGATATGCCCTCAGACCTTTTTTTACTGGACAGAAGTAGTTATTTTACTGGTACAAAGGTGGTAATCTCAATTCAACTTTAACTGTAAAAAGCACCATAAATGGAACTACTGTCATATATGGAGTTAATGAGAGTACTCTAGCTGATTTCAATCAAAGGAGGATTGAAGATCACATAAGCATAGATCCAAACACTTAAAACTAGCCAACCATCTTAAATATTAACAAGACGACTTCCACTAAGTTACATATAAGAAAAGGCTTTTGCTGGAATAGACTAGAAGCAGCGCGATCAGTCCTGATGGCTTTTGTGTTTCTATGCATTGCAGTCATATCTGTAGTTTGTAATATCATGAAATTTGTGGTGAAATAAGTAGTACTTTGATATTCATGTTTCATAATTGCTACCCTTGGAAAAGTAAAAATAGCAGAAAATCTGCAGATGTCAATACATTCTGTCCAGGCTTTATTTATTTAGAGTATTTGGCCTACAAATCTGTAGCTCTACCCTAGAGAAAAAGAACAACCACATGCCTTGGGCAAAGTCTCTCTTCAGTGTGGTAATGATGTTTAGAGGATTTCTGTATTAGTGTCCCTTCATGTATTTGTAGTGTGTTATATACTTAGTACAGTATAATGGAGCGTTTGATTTACTGCTGGATCAGAAGAGATTTCATGCAGCAAATGGTTCCCAACCCTTTCTCTATTTTGTGTCCCCCCTTTAAAATCCACAACTGTTTTTGAAAACTAACTCACCAGATGTGCTATTCTAATAAGAAATTGGAATCTTCTTGCAAGCATCTTCTTGCAAAGCAAAAGTCTTCATTCTTTTCACTTTTTGTCTCTTTACAAGCACCAAAACCTCATGTAAACAGCTATTTCATTGTCGGAAAAGGACAATGAGGAAGGAAAACAGACTTAAAAAGGTTATTTTTCTGTAAGTCACTGTCCTTCTTGGTAGTTACAGGCAGAAAAGAGGCGTCTGCGTTCTGTCCCAGCCTGAATTCATAAACCTAACTTGATCGTCTTCTGAAGAATTTATGAATCATGGTTAATAATCAGCTTTAGGCCCTTCTGAGGGAAGAATAACATTTTGAAGCTACAAAGGTCCACTAAATAGCCCATGGGAAATGACCCTGCATCCCATTAAATATAAAAACTCACTACTGTAGGACTCTATGTCAGAGGTAAAACATTTCAGTCTCTGCTCCCTTCAAGTGTCAGAGAGCTCCCTCTGCCTAAATGCTTTATTAAGATTGAAGAAGCATACGAGATTTCTGCTTCTCAGGGAAAACTGTTTTCTTCTTGAAAAAGTTTTTTTCCCTTTTACTTTTGGGGGAAAAAAACAAACCCTTTCTTTTCTCCATCCCCATATATTCATTATTGTTCACCTTTTTTTAAAGCTTTTATCTTTCTTTTATCTATTTCATATGCCTGTGGCAAACACCATAGTTGTCTTCTTTCTATTCCAGGAATCAGCTACAGTGTATGCTTTATCTTAGTTAGACCAGGCTGCTATTTTCCTATTTAAATGGAAGATATGGATTGAAAGTTAGATGTGAAGGTCAGGGAAATGGTTCTTATTTTATTGTGATTTAGGTCTTCGTAGGCCACTTTTTGCTTGATGGAAAGCATAATCACAAGCATATTATTCAGAAATAAAGTGAAATTCACATTTTGTTTAATGATCTATTTAAGGTTCCCAGGCAAAAGTGGTCCCACATTTGTTTTGCTGTCTCCTCAGTTACAACGGTGGTATCGTCCACAATTTCAACAGGAAAAAAATCATTTACAAGCACTTCTTCATGTTAGTCCAATCAGTTTTTTAGGGAATATACATACAATGTATGTGAAAGTGAAAAAAGACAAACAAAACAGATAGACCTGCAGCTGTTGATTTCCACTGTGATTTAAGAAGTAATAGCAACAAATGATGATAGTCTTATGGATGCTAGAATGAATATCTTGTGTTTCTCTACTTATAAAGGGGAAAATTTCATCAAATTATCTTCTCATGCCACCATTCTGACTTCAGACAACTTTCCATAGCATACAAGACCTTTGTTGTAATAATTCTTGGCATACCTGATGGCTGTTCAGACGGTCCTTAGACTTTATACATTTGAAACAATATGAATAACACCTAAGAAAATATAACGATTATAAAAAGCAGTAGTGGCAGCAAGCCACCACCAGAAACAAAAACCATAAATTATAATATCAATATAAAAAAGTTACCTTCAACCACTTAAAGTCTGACAAAGAATTTTCATCACAAGGAAAGAAAAATGAAATTAAAAAAGATGAATGCAAATATTACGGAGTCTGGAAAATAAAAGAAATACATTCTGATTCCATTATCTGAAAAATCTCTGGAAAGTAATAAGGGTTGGAGAATCTTCAGCAAATTAGACATGATCTTACAGTGTGTTAGCTACAAAAAATAACAAAACAGTTTTCAACTGCCCACACAGATATTTCATTTCTGAAAGCAGAGAAGTAATAACAGCTATTCTTTTACAGCTGCAATGCAGCCTTACTTGGAATATTGCCTGCATTTCTGGGTATGAAATTGTAAGAAAAATGCTAAAAATTTCCAGGAACTTTGAAGAAAAAAAGTAAAAAAACCCTAACAAAATTCATCCAAAGTGTCATCCTCTCCTCCCTGTATTTTCAGGATACCTGCTATCATCCCATGTCTTTACTCCTCTATGCTGCATTTTATTCTGTAACAATGGATCCTTCATTCCACATGAGTAACTATCTGTTATTATTGTGTATTAATTACAAAGTGTATAGAACAAAAGCAACTGTGCAAAGCTAAACAAAAGCTAAAACAAAGCAGGTAACAGTTACCTGACCATAAATGAGCAAAAACCATTGCAAGCTAAAACCAAATCTCCAGGCAAGCTAAGACAAGTCCAGGCACAGCCTGAAAGGTCCTGAGGTCTAAAAGCAGCCTGTGGCTTCTTGCAGGCACTAGCAACTCTGAATTTAGTGGTCTGAAAGGCTACAGTGAATAATAAAAAGGGAGCTGCTTACAAGCTTTAAGCAGAAGAGTTCACAATAGATATTGAGCGATAGTTCAACCACTACTTACATCTCTTGGAGCACTCAGTAAGTCATGGTTTGAAAAAGCCACCTTGGAAAAGGAGAACAAGCACAGGATACACGCTGGTCTCTCTCCAGTTCCTTCTGGAGTGTGATTTCTTGAAGATCATTCTTGTTTGAGAAAAGCAGCACACAAAATGAATAAACTCACAATTTTTGAATAATTATCCTGTCCATGAACCTGTCTCCACAAAAAGCTCTTAGCATCTTCATCTTGTATTTATTTATTTGGTCACTAGCCTAGACTGTGAATTTAGCTTGCATAAGGAAAAAAAATCTGTTTTTTACTGCCCAGAAATTACTCTGTAGAGATTTTGTTTTCTCATAACACAATGTTATGATTGTTCTTAGTCTTCTTTGTCATGTACAAAATGGTCGAATCCTACCTCATTGTTCCTTATGCCCTTCCTGTACAGAGGACAACCTCAAAAATGTGTCGGGTAATCTGCAGGATGGGGCAGAAATGTCATTAAAACTTTATGGAAACAGACACTATGATTTCATGTGTAAAACGCTAAGTGCTTTCCTGGTGCCATATATATTTCATTATAAAACTATTAACGACATAGCTAATTATTGCACAACACATACTTAGTACATAAAACAGAATCTATGCATAGCCTTAAAACAGAAATGGAAGTAAAGTGCATTTTATAACTAGTATTTAGCTTGTTTGATTAAAACCAAGCTGTTCTTCAATTTTGGTGTCCATGCAGTTCTATTTGGCCCAAGTAGGAATGCAGAAGTGTGCAGAACAGACTTGCCAGGACTCTAATAAAATATGTACTTGCTCGTTCAATTCCTGGACTGCTGATTCAATGTCTTTGGAAACTCCTTCCGGCAGCAAGCATCTTACTAAACATATTTAAATGTATCTTGTGTATACAGATGGGTCCAGTGTATCCAACAACAACAGAAAAATAAAACCATCTACTGAGAATCGGTCACATAACTTGAACATGAATACTTAGTTGTTATTCATTGCTTTACATATGTAGATCCAAAATATTACCCACATTTCTCACTGTGGAAACTGAATCACAAAATGATAAACAAGTCATGCAGTCTCAACACACTTAGAGATTTGGTAAAGTTTTTGGGAAAAGCACCAGGTTTTACTCGCTGGTGTGAGAATTCAGTAAGACAAAAGCTATCACAAAAGTTTCTGTGATTATTTCTCTGATACAGGTAAATGAAACAATGATGTTTTATTTCATCCAGCAAAATACCTTAACCTGTTGGCCACGATGGCTTTGGTTGATGGCACTCCTGTGGATTTCTTCTTCGCCATCCCCATAAGTACAACAGGCATAGAAAGTTTAGGAAGAAAACTCGAAAAAAAAAAACCATAACTAGCAAAACCATAAAATATCAGTTTAAGAATGTCCATAGTTAAAACATTTTTAAGAAAGACTCATGCGTCCTTTCCTATGTCAGAATATGTTTTGCAAACACCTCTATGTGTGAGATCATAATATGTTACAGTTTATTCCCAAACACACTGAAGTGAACAGAAAGACCCTCAAGTTTCCTACAGGTGAAGAAGAGGTGAAAGATTTTTCTGTGACCTATAAAAGCTCCTTAGCAGACATACAAGTTACTTGCTTAGACAAAAAGCTTGAACACAACTCTAAGAATAAAATAAAGCTACTGGAAAGCAAAAAATCTTTTCTACATAAAAGGTTATTTATAGATCTCACCTGGGATTAGTCAAGAATTTCTTTCACATGTGAATCAAATGAAAGAAGAATGGCAAGTAATTAAAATATGATATATTACATAGAAACAGAGAAGTTTAGAGGCACATCTGCAGCCTACCTATGTGAAAGACATGGAGAAAACTGACACAAAAATGCCTGTAAATGTGAACCCAGCAAGTAACCACATGTTACTACTGCAAAAACATAATTTACATTCAACATCTGGATTTTGTGAACTGCCTTCAAAATAAAAAGAATAATAATACAAAGTGGTGGAGTGTAGTCTGGAGCTACAACTCCATATCTCATTTTGTGTAACTTCTCTTCATTGCAATCCTAACAATGTCAGTGCAATTAATTGTGAAAACAAACCTCTTCCAACAGGAGTGCCTCCTGTTGAAAAATCAGCATATTTTTAAACCTATCCGGTGATATCATATAAAGAATTAAAATTTCTGGACATACAGAAAGAATTCTTTCTGAGAAGAGACTAAGTGATAAAGACTACTTGATTTAGGGCTCTTTACAGTGACTGAAATGATGACATCCCGGTTAGAGGAAAAGTTTTGGATATATGTGAAACGATGATGATAGGCTGTACCACCGCGGCTTATTTGCCCTCTGACAGTTTTCACATTTATATACACAATAACTACGCAGCATGTGACCGGACTGCTCTAGTCCAGAACATGGGAATCCCGTCTGCAAGTAGATGCTACTTATACTCCTAAGAGAAGTTACATAGTAGGAAGAGATTCTATTTTGTCAGAGGATTAAGTAATGCAACATCACACAATGCCAAGCTATGTAAGCCCTGCAGCACAATGCCAACACAGAGATCTAAGTGCTTTGTTTGATCAAATTGCCATTCTGTGCTCGGACTTAGCCTAAAATTGGCATTTGGAAGCGGACCAAACAAAAAGACATCTCCAGAATCCAGGAAGTGGAAGAAAAAATGAATCTATAAATACTGAGTATGAAGTGCGTAGTTTGACACGTTTCATCATAAGATACACAACGTTAAGAAAACAAGGGGTTTTTATCCCTCAGGTAATGATCCATAATTTCCATACCCTGTCTTTTTATTCTCTGTTTTTTCTTCATTGATAATATTCTCTGGTAAAACAATGGGAAACTGAGCAAAAGATGGTGAATACTGTTACTTTCCCTTTTTCATACCAGTAAAATTAAATAATAACATGCCCTTTTTGGCCATATTCCACCTAACTTTTGGCTTTTCCACAATGGCAAGATTTAAAGGATTTGGAAAACTTCTGCACAGTAGTTTAAGTATTCTGTCAAGATGAAAAAGACAGAAATTGTGTTCTGTGCCAAATATACTGAACACATTTTATATTTTTTAAATTAATCTGTACATAAAATATTTGTATGAGAATCTGTTTTAGTATAACGCTTTCCTTGTGGCTCCTTGACTTTACATCAACAAAACATCTAATTTGGGAAGAAAATAAAAAATCATTAACTTGATAAGATTTTGTTCATCAGAGTGTTTGCAGCTGCAATTACAATTTTTTTTTCACACAGCAAGTTAATAGTCAGGCTCAGTCACCTTCTTTCATGAGGTGTAATGTCCTGTTCTGTGGCTGACAGCACTAGCATCAATTATAAAGATACTACACCATGTTAAATCTACACAATGAAAACAGAAGCCTACTATGGCCTTAGCACCACCTTCCAGACTATGTAAAGAAAAGGTGTGTATATCCATATATAATAATGAAAGAGAAAGAAAGGTCTGAAGTATACAAATGTTCATATACAATAGGCAGAATACACACCCGTTCATCCTGCAGAAATCATGCAAAAATGACCTGTTCCATAAGAAAGTATCCATGTCCTATGAGGAAAGAGAGGTTTCACCATTCAGGAAATCCATGAGTTTAATTTTCTGTTTATGGAGTAAAGCTCCAGTCTTACAGGTTCAAAATACATTATTGAGCCAGAGGAAAGGCACACCTGTTGTATTTACACTACAATTGACTGTTCGCATCTGGATGTAGAAATAGTGGTCTAATTATGACTGCAGCAATTGTGGGTCTGTGGTGAGTTGACCCTCACTAAACAGCAGGTGCCCACCAAAGCCGCTCTATCACTCCCCCTCCTCAGCTGGACAGGGGAGAGAAAATAAAATGAAAAGCCTGTGGGTCAAGATAAGGACAGGGAGATCACTCAGCAATTACTGTCATAGGCAAAACAGACTTGACTTGGGGAAAATTAATTTAATTCATTAACAATCAAATCAGAGTAGGGGAATGAGAAAATAAAATCAAATCTTAAAACACCTTCTCCCACCCCTCCCTTCTTCCCATACTCAACTTCACTCATGATTTTCTCTACCTCCTCCCCCCAAGAAGACCTGGAGGACAGGGAACCGGGGTTGCGGTCACTTCATTACACATTGTCTCTGCCACTCCTTCCTCCTCACAATCTTCCCCTGCTCCAGGGTGGGGTCCCTCCCATGGGAAACAATCTTCCATGAACTTCTCCAAGGTGAGTCCTTCCCATGGGCTTCAGTTCTCCATGCGCTGCTCCAGTGGGGGTCCCTTCAGTGGGGTGCTGTTCTTAAGGAACAGACTGCTCCAGTGTGGGTCTCCTGTGGGGTCACAAGTCCTGCCAGCAAACCTGCTCCAGTATGTGGTCTTCTTTCCACGGGACCACAGGTCCTGCCAGGAGCTTGCTCCAGCGCGGGCTTCCCATGGGGTCACAGCCTCCTTTGGTCACATCCACCTGCTCCGGTGTGGGGTCCTCCATGGGCTGCAGGTGGATATCTGCTCCACCATGGACCTCCACGGGCTGCAGGGGACAGCCTGCCTGACCGTGGTCTACACCATGGGCTGCAGGGGAATCTCTGCTCTGGCGCCTGGAGCAGCTCCTCCCCCTCCTTCACTGACCTTGGTGTCTGCAGAGTTGTTGCTCTCACATGTCCTCACTCTTTTCTCCTGCTGCTGTCGCACAGCAACTTTTCCCCCTTCTTAAATATGTTATCACAATGGTGCTACCACTGTCGCTGATGGGCTTGGCCCTGGCCAGTGGCAGGTCCATCTTGGAACTCAGACATAGGGGAAGCTTCTCACAGTTTCTCACAGAAGCCACCCTTGTAGCCTCCCCTGCTGCCAAAACCTTGCCATGCAAACCCAATACAGGGTTACGGATTTTTTTGCAAGGGAACACTTTTAGTATTTATAAGTGAGCATGGTGGCATTTATTATATAATGAAATTATTGTACAAGCAAATAGTTGATGGATAGACATAAACATTGATTTACATTTTTTACATTTTTTCTATAGCATGAAAGGACACTCCAGTTCAGAAGACGTATTGAAAAACTATGGAGACCATGTTGACAGAAACAGGACTGGCAGTGTTCAGTTTAGCAGTGCCATGCCTGTATACTTCAGAAGGAAATGGCCATTGGTATTGTTTCATGCAAATTTACCAATATTTATTTTTATAAAGAAAAGGAAGAAGGCCATAAATAAAAGACTATTATTAGGAACAACATGTAGTGGGACTGATCATAGCCTTTTTATTAGCACACATTTCAGAGATATCCCAAAATTATCTTTTAGTTGGTTTCCTTATTAATTCAGCAAGAGAAGACACATCATTACAAGATTAAAATGGCATTAGTATTGCTGGGTGATATGAAGCTTACTGGAAACAATAGTTGTTGTGACAACAATCACTGAAAAAGAAAATTAAATACGTCTAAAAGTACTACTGATAAGGCTGTAGTCAGAATTCTCTTTTTAATCTACATTATAAGAAGTAAGTGTTTTTTTCTTTCATGTCGCTAAATCATATAAATATTAGACTAAATTGCACCAATATTAGTGCATTACCACAGTGCTTCACTTACATTAAAGTAGGAAATATTTACTAATTTTCCAAATATGGTATATCAGATGACTCTTGGAAATACTTATCCACATAATTCATGAACAAGAAAGTTGTTTCCAGCAGGTAAGAACAATACAGACAAAGAAATATTTTGCAATGCAAATAAAAAGGATGAAAAAACCAAAGACTTCCATCAGACTGACTATAAAATCCGAAGACTGCAGAGTACGATATGCATTAAGCATAATTATATACAAATGCATACTTTGAAAATGAACATCAAAAATGTGTTTATATTGCAGTGAAATTAAGCACATGTCCCAGTTAATATTAATAACTTCCTTGTTATGCGAGTGTGTTTTTATTTTAAGAGCTTTTTATTGTGTAGTCTTTCCCACTGAGTTGGATTCACTGTTATAGTTCTTACACCAAAACCACACGCATAGACCACAGTTGTAGGCAAAAAAGCCTTCCTGGCTTGTCTGCCACTGACACTTCCAAATGGGGTACTAAGAATCACATATGTGGTCTTATACAAGGTCCTCTTATATGCACTGTTAGAGCTGACAGGCACCTGTACAGTTTGAGGAGTACACGCATCAGAAAATGGCATAAAATAAACCAGTGGGACAGTAAAATAGAAGTTGGAAGGTACTGAGGAAAATGATGGAGGAAAGGTGCTATATGGTATAGAAAGCTTAGAGTTAAGTGTTAACAAGCCATTCACAAAGTAATTTTGTGTGTTTATTAATTGAAATTATAGATTTAAATAGGAAAAATAAACTTCTGGGACTAGACTGCCTTACCAACCGGCCAAAAGTGACTGCCACTTGCTGAGGGGAGATCAGAGAAGCACCAAATGCAACAAACACAACAGGACCATGAAAAGTCAGCTAGTTCACACTAGACTGGCTAAAAAACGTGCAGGGAGGCTGAGGCTGTGTTTTTACAAACAGCAAATGATTCCTTGACAACTAATGATTCCTGGGCCAAGCCATACAAGAAATCCCTGAAGAGAAATAATTCTGGTCTTGAGTCAGTTCATAGGGAAGTGTCATAATGTTGTTGTCAAAGAGTACCTCTGCCTTAGTGGATACAACATAATTCTCAACAGCTTGTGTGAATTACAAGAGCTGAACAATCCTCTACTGTCATGTAATATTTTAAAAAGGGAACAATATGAAAGTGAGAAAGGTACTTGAAAAGAAACTAAAAGGAGCAGCTAAAAAAAAGTAATCTTTACTGGAAGTTTGGGAATTGTTTTGGAGCTTCATGTTGGAGGTGCAACACAAGTGCATATATTTTCAAAGATTTTAGAAAGAACAAAAGAAATTCAGCATGGGCAAACAGCAGAGATAGGAAGGCTA
This sequence comes from Rissa tridactyla, assembly GCF_028500815.1. NCBI lineage: Eukaryota > Metazoa > Chordata > Aves > Charadriiformes > Laridae > Rissa > Rissa tridactyla. The sequence continues at coordinate 68,669,095 of NC_071467.1, read as the reverse complement.
TTAAAAATAAAAAGTCATCCTTCAAAATCCTGAAGTTCAATCTGAATAAAGAAACCAGAAAAGAACATGAACTTCTGTAGCTTAAATGTAAAAACACAGTAAGGCCAGACAAAAAAAAAGGAAGCTAAAATCTTATCAAGAACAGAAAGTCTGTCAGACAGTCTAAAGGCCCAATAAACAGTCGAGGCATAAAATGAGTGCTTGGATGAGATGACAACACAGATGACAACGTAGCAGAAGAACTAAATTACTATTTCAAATCTCTCTACATCAGGTAGGCATTTGAAGATTTTTTTTTTTAAAGTCAAAAGTGTTTTTCACAGAGAACACAAAAAAGAATACAAACATCAGATTTAAATGTCAGGAGTACAGCTTATAGGACAACTTGACAAAATGAATGATTTTAGATCACCAAAGCCAAACAGATGCTTCCAGGAGCTCCACTGAAATTTGAGGAAGAAATGGCTGAACTACGGACTGAAGTATGTAACTTTGCTCTTAAAATTGCTTTGCTACCAGAGGACCAGAAGGAGACTGCCTCTGGAGATCTAGGGCATCACAGATCAATAAGCTTATACTCTGAATGGAGCTGATAGAAAATATGCAAAGTCTGAACCCTCTACAGAAACTAAGCAACCATGGTATAAGAGGACATTCCAACCTGTATAAATAACTAGCTATAAATTAGGAGGCAGTGGAAAAAAATGGTTATTTTTCACAGAGAAGAGAAGTGACCAGTGAAGTTCTGAATAAACAGTCATGAAAAGGAGATGAATAACTATCGGACAGTGTGTTGACCATCCTGATTTATTTTGGATCTTAAAAAGAAAAGCTGGCTGCAGAGAGTTGCAGAAGGACTACACAGCATTGAGGGACTGGTTGATAAACTGGAAGATGGAATTTAATGCAAAGAAAGATGAAGTGATGTGCACACGGAAAAACAAACCTAATTTTATTATGGGTGCTAAGACGACCGTTACCACTCAAGAGTGAGATCATCGATTAGAACAGATAGTATCACAAAATCATCATTTCAGTGTTCAGTAAAAGGAAAAACAACAAACGTTAGGAATTAATAGGTAGAGAATAGAAGACAAGACAGAAAATACAATTATGCTACTATATAAATCTCCAGCGCACCTGCATTTGAATGCTGTGTATGTCTGACCCTCCTATCCTAAAGGGGATATGACAGGAAGTCAGGAAAATGTACAAATACCCAGCAACAAATGATGGCAAAGTCTATTCATAAGTGTGGAACAGTTTCCAAGTAAAGAAATGCTAAATAAACTGGGATGGTTCAATCTAGACAGCAAGAAAGGAGATATGATGGCATCTCTAATTTCAGAGGTGGTGCAGTATAGGGATCACTTCCCCTTCATAGAATCATAGAATTGCCTAGGTTGGAAGGGACTTTTCAGATCATTGAGTCCAACCATCAACATAACTCTGACAAAACCCACCACTTACCCATATCTCTAAGCACTATGTCTACCTGTCTTTTAAATACCTCCAGGGATGGTGACTCAACCACTTCCCTGGGCAGCCTGTTCCAATGCCTAATAAACCTTTCAGTGTAAAAATTTTTCCTAATATCCATCCTAACCCTCCCCTGGTGCAACTTGAGGCTATTTCCTCTTGTTCTATTGCCTGTTACCTGGGAGAAGAGACCGACCCCCAGCCCTCTACAACCTCCTTTCAGGTAGCTATAGAGAGTGATAAGGTCTCCCCTCAGCCTCCTTTTCTCCAGGCTAAACAACTATATGCAATCAAACAAAACCAGTAGGTGACAAGTTCAACTCAAGAAAAAAAGGCTGATCTCCCCACCGTATGTAAATTAGCCGTGGTAATACCCAATATGAAAGTCAGTGAGACTCAACTGTTTGGATTCAAAAGATATTGGAAGAAGATATGGAAGAAAATGTCACTGGAGTCTGTAAGAAATGGAGATACCACCTCTACCTCCAAAAGTTTCCTATGTATGTAACTGTTGGGTGTGGGGTGAATGTTTGAGGGAATTTCACAATATTCTTGTCATCTTCCTCCACTTTTTTCCAGGCATCTGCTTTTGCCTACTGTCAGAGACCGGATACGGGACCAGACAGGCTTTTGGTCTGATCTAGCACAGCTGTTCACGTGTTCTCAGTGATAAAGCGCACTGTTCTTCATTATGAAAAATAAAAATCTTTGATTTTTTTTTCTGTTAAACTTTACATATAGTGGTCAAGAGTGAATGCTAAACTTCTTCACAAGTGAGTTTGAAAGCCCTTCTCTTGATCATCATATACCGAATGCAAGAGAGTTCTGCAGTTTCTGTCTTGACTATGCAGTAGTGCTATATATTAAGAGTATTATAACAGTTTAAAAGTGAGTTCATTGTTGTGGAAATCTTTAAAACTTAGGAAGGGTTTCTAATGGGGTTCTAAAGGGTTTCTCTTTTAATGTACTTGGAGATCTGTTTTGATGAACAGTCTATATATTAAAAAACAGAAAAAGGTGAAAAGAAACAAGCCAGATACCTTTGCAGAAGCTTTATATTTAACTTTGCAGAAGAGAGAAAAAGGGTTTTTATGTATTAACTCACTCCTTCAACAACATGAGGGTTAAGCAAGGTCAGACTTCTACAGTACAGGTGCCAATTAGAAGTGATCAAGTTACTGCTTCATAATTAGTTACCATTTATATGTTGAACCTTAATAATTGACTGTATGTGTGCTCCTGATCTGGAACAATTGTAATGCCAGGTTCTTTCATTTAGGTCTGCCCATGTAGGTTACAGCTGTGTGACAATACCTACATACAAGTCAGAAAATAGCTTTATTTTTATAGAAAGTTTCAGAAAACAGAAAATTTCTGCAATCAAAAATAGCATATGTTTCTGACATAATTCCTCATTTTAGTCACTCATGCTTCCTTTCACCTTTCATGTTTGGTCAGATGACATTTCCCTGATGCAATATGGTAGCTCCCTTACTTTTAAGGAAAGGCAGTGCACCAGAAGATAAAAATTCAACTCAGTGGTCCTACTGTAACAAAGAAAATGTTTCAAGGCAATAGAATTATCACTCATAAGAAGCCCCTTGTATATACAAATCAACATTTTCAATTTTCGAATTAATTTTCTACAATTTTCCAATTGCATAAAAGGATCTGCTTTTAAGTGGAATCATTAAGGATGATTGTATATGTGAAAGAGGGGACAGTAATAAAGACAGAATCTGTGATAACAGAGGATTTTAATTACATATTTATTGATTGGAAAACAGCTATGCAAAGCTCAAAGAAAATAGTATGAAATTATAGTGCAAGACTGGATACTACTGAGCTTGTTGAACTGTGTGGGAAGAAGCCATTCTCTCGTAATTTCAGGGAATGAAATTTTACATAAAATTGGAAAATATGTAAAAAAAATTGTGTAGCGCAGGAAGTCTTGGCAGTTATTAAGGTTGGGATGGTAATATTCTTCTGCAAAAGATTCTGGCTGCCTGTCACAGTCTTGTTTTCTGGAAAACTTTTTGACTTCCAGATAACACTTTTAATATCTTCACCAAATACGCCCAGTAAAGCTAATGGTTTTCACATAATAGTCTCTGGGGTACTTGCAACGTGGACAACAATAAAGTCCAGAGTTTTGCTTTGCCACCTGATAAGAAAGCAACTCAGACAACTGCACTAGAAGGAAATGATGTAAGGCTCTTGGATGACCCATAATCTCCATTCTGCACCATATCTCAGCCATAGAAAACATTACTGTCTATAGAAAACAAAAAACATTTAGATGCTGGAAAGAAATATCAAATAGGAATATGCAAAGGACAAACTAAGGGTTTCCAGGTGCAGATGAGCATGAATGCTTACTCAAGCCATCCTTGCTACTAGCCACTGTCAATCACTGTACACCCAGTTTAGATTTGAGAACAGGTGGTGCTTTTGATTCTGTCATTGGGAATGTGAGGGCAAGAAGAATTACTGTGGAGATAGAAGGGGTATAATCTCCAGAAGAGAAGTCAGAAGAGAAACAACTGCAAGATGTAGGGTAGGAATACTATCATGGCTTTCTGGAGTGTTTTAGACTTGGCATGAATTCTGCCTAATTTTTCTTTGGGTTTTATAGATTGCATGCACCCAACACAGCTTGAAAATGACAATCATCTCACCATTGGGAATATGTATCTGCAGGTTCTGTTTCTCATAACCTGCATTGAAATAAACCAGCATGTTTCAGATGTTTCTGGATTGGCTTTTTTTTTTTTTTTGCTGTTAGAAAGTCTGATGTTTTGTGACATTTCCAAAGACATTTTGTTTGGGTGTTCTCCAATGCAGAGATGAGCACTACTGATGAGCAATGGGAAATAATTTAAGAAATGGCTGCAGAGCCTGCAACTGAAATTCATCTCAGCTAAATCTAAACAAGGAGGAGGGTTACAGAGGTCAAATGTAGTTATGTAGTATGTAAAGAGTAGAATGAGCAAATAATTGAAAGGCTTTTGAAAACTATATAAACAGTCTGGTAGAAAGACAGACTGAGGAAGGTTTATACAAATAAGCAGAAGAAAGTTAAAAGGATAATTAGAGGAGCAAAGAAATAATATTGAATGTCAAGTTGTATGGAATATTTCAATTAAGGGCTCTTCAACTATATCTGTAATAGAGACATAGGTTCAAAGGTTAAATTGTCCCATTAAAAACAATGATGGGGGATTGAAGACAGGGCACAAGGAAATGGCAATTTGTTAAATATTATTTAGCTTCTGTTATTACAGCTGAAGAAGAAGATGGAAAACTGCTTGGGAGAAGAGTTGAGTATTTTAAAAAGACAGGTCAGCTCCTAATAAGGTGCAAGTAAAATTGGAAGTAAATGAGTCATTTTGTTGAAAATGTACATTTCCCTTGTGTCACAGAGGGAGGTGTAGGAGATATAGGAAATATACTCTAACTGGCTATAAATTAGGGAGGTTCTAGCTTATTATCAACATTTTTTTGTATGTAACCTTTATGCTAGGTCTCATATAGCACTGGGGCACAAATACTATCATTTGTGCTTTACAATCATTTTACTCAGTGCAGCTCATCATGAATATTTATAAAGTCAAGTAATAGAAATTATCCAGGCTAGTGGCAGATTAATACACCAAGACATACTACCCAAATCCAGGGGAGGGAATGTGCAATAGAAGAGCAGAAACAGTCCAAACCTGTACGGTAGAACTGTATGGAAATAAATGTTGGGAAAAGCTATGAAGATTCTTATAAAATATACAGAAATATATTTCCTCAGATCAGATTCCAGCACTGCAATGAAATATTAAAGCTTTGAGCTGGAAAAGTATCACAGCGTATAAATGAATACACTAACCAGCTCAATTTATAAACTGTGAGTAAAATACAAGTAGAGTATCATATTCAAAAGAACCGGAAATGTTCCTATGGCAGAAATTTTAAAATAACACTACAGAACAAAAGCAGCATACACAGTATAATGAGATGAATTACAATATTTTTACAACAAATAGGAATAATATACAATGCACAGTGACTCTAAAGACTTAAATACAAGATGGAGTTTCTGTGATTAAATACTTCTTGAAAACAGAAGTTCATCACCTTTTGTTTCCAAAATTCCCTGTTCTCTATTCCTAGAGATTCACGTTCCCCTAAAGATGGGGATTCAAAAGTATCTCCTATTTAAACAGTGGAAATTGAGAGTTTCTGGGAGTTTTGAATATCCGGCAATTTCAGCGCAACATCTTTCTTAATGCCCTTTTCTTACAATGGAGAGTCAGGCCTGCGCTGCCTTCCGCAGCCTCGATTCAGCATTTTCACTTTTTATTGTTTACAGGCAAGATTGGCTTGATCAGCTGCTTCTCTATGACAACTATTATGAGCTAAAAAAGTTTTCTTTGGTGCATCCCATCTCTCCTTCATATCTTTGCACTTGCGGAAGTTATTAGCTAAACCACAGGGAGGAGGAGTGTTCAGGATGCAAAATGGAAAGTGGATGGCTGGAAAGCTGTCCCAAAACCAATCTTCCCCTAATTATAGGGGTCTAGACAGACAAAATAGCAGATACAGCTGTGGATTGGAGAAATAATAACGGTCTTTGTCATAGACAGTGTGGAAAAACTTTCCATTGGCCAGTTTTGGTCTCTTAGGGTGAGCTCTAGAGGTCTCTGAAAATAGGAAGCTTTTTCATCATTTGATTTTTCTCTCTGTAAAAGATCACAAATGAGGGGAGAGCCATATTAAGAATCTCAAGCCTCATTCTTGACTAAACCTCTTCACATCTCAGATGCGGTACCAATAGATATTATTTCCACTTCAGTCTTCACGGACTATGTATCCGTTATATATTCCCTGCCAACACTACAGCAAAATAGAACTGCTTCACCATAGGATTTGATTATTGCAATTTCCTCTTTAAAAATCTCTCATCAGGTTTGTCACATCACCTCTGAATATAAGAACTCAACTGCTATGCTATTTTGATGAATTGGAAGTACATTATGCTATTCATCTCTTTTGTACAGTAACTGCTTCTTAAACAGCTGATTTACTATAAAATGCCACTATTTTTTAAAGCTCTTACTAATGTGGGCCCTGGCTCTGTTCTTGAATCTCATTTTGACAGGTATCTGTGCTGTGTGTATCTATCTCCCGTAATTTAAATAACATGCTGTCACCTCTTTGGGAGTTAAACGTCTTTTGCATTGTTTGCTTCAAATTTAAGGTGATTCTAAATTATGTCACGATGGATATTTTTATGTCATTATGTTGTTTAATATTACAAATGTCCCAGTGGAATAAGAGGAAAGATATCAATAAATTGTTATTATTACCATGGTAGCAATCACATTTGTTATTGCAGTACTTTGGATGCAAAGAGAAAACATAATCACCAATAACCTGTTATATTTATTACATCTATGCAAAAAGTTTCTGTATGTCAACAAAATTCTCAATATGAACAATATATGCTGAAAGGTAAGACTTGAGGCTTAAATCAGATTAAAGCACAAATCTGCTTTTATCATAAAAGGAGAGGGAAAAAAGCCCTTGAATTATTTTCCTTTTTCTTGCTACATATCTCAAGCCATTACTGCCAACCCATCAAATGAAAACTGCATCTTCTAGAAGCTAAAATTGCGAACACTACAAGTCATGTTGCAGTTGACATGAAAACAACCATTGCTGGCATATCTTGTATTTTTACAGCTGACTATTCTCTCCCTGACATTTTTAGTAAAGTTGAGCAATATCCAGATTCCAGCCTTGATACCAGTCGGCACAGCAACATTCATCTTAAGATGACATCTGTTGAGAATTTTTCAATAACTTAATGGTTATAAAGCATGTGAGGAGGGGGATAATAGAGGGATTATGACATAAAAATGCTAAAGCCCTTGTGGGGGAACTGCTGCACATAAAGTTTTGATTTGGTAATTCAAACTAATGCAGTTTGTAGTCCTCTAGAGAGAGGGCAATAATGGTGCACAATATGCTCTTAAACACTGATGCATAACACATTGTGCTAGAGCCAAAAGGCACTGTACAATATCATTATGGTGCAGAGAGAAGTAGCAACTTTGGGAGTTGCTTTCACAAAGATCTGAATGTACAGGTAACAAACCATACTATTCCTCTCCTTTTCATGCTCCTTGATCTATTCATTTGGCTATCCTAGGAAAGCATGGCATTTATTGTTAATATGGTAAATAATAAAGCTAAGAGTACAAAGATCAGTGTCATGCAGTACATATAGGTTTCATTATTTTTTTTTTTACAGAAGATGGATTGAGCAAGATTAAAATTTAGGATTGTTTGTCTTTGGGATCTAATGAAAAAAAGAATGTAAGAATTTGGGCAAAGCTAGGAAACATGGACAAAATTAAAGATGCCTCTACTTAAAATGGACCAAATTTAGTGTTACTAATATTTTATTGAGGATAAAAAGCATATAAAGAGAAACTCTTAAAATGGGATAGACAATTATTATATAATTTATAAAAATCTTGTACAACGTACAAATGACACATTTTTTTTCTTTGCCTATTTTATTACTGTTGCAATTTGTTTATTTAATTTACATTGCGTGTGCTGCTGGATCTAATGTGGAACATAACATTTAAATGAGAACACAATTTTTTGATTACTTCTCCAGGACTTCTGGCTGTGTGAATTTAAGGTGACAAAACTAATCTGTTTGAATGATAAATTGTCTGTACTAGGACAAAACAAAATAAATAAATAAATGAAACCTCTATCATACTAACTGATTTTTGAGAAAATGCATGCATAGATGACTTTTCGGTTCATAGGGACCCTATCGAGTTTGAACAACTACATCATTCACTTCCTGAAAATATAGCGATACCTTTTTGGATTTTCTAATCTGAGTCAAAAGTTTAAGAAAAAGATCATGTCATTTAAACCACTTTTTCTCCTGAGAAATCCTTTAAGATAAATAAGAACTTTTGTGACTTTGCATAAATGATGATTCATCTCATCTCCATTTTGTTGCCCAAAAATCAGTGTTCTAGTGCAAACTGTTTAATTTGTCTCACCATATTTAATGGCACCAATGTGCGCAAAAACAACCAGTCGCATCCTAATGTGCTTCTCTAATTAGGTGAGACCAATCAGCCTCTCAGTGGCCTATCTCCCTCTCTAAAGAAGTAGCCCAGAGAACTAACTTGCCTAATTCTGAACAACAAAGATGGGTGGAAATTCTGTCTTAATGACCCAGCAGGGAAGCTGTGGAAAAAAATGGAGAAAGATTCACACTCCTATGTGCAGGTTTCTAGTGTCATTTCAGAGAGCAAGGGTAAATTTCTTGGCTTTCTGCTGCTGCTCCAGACAGCTGTGGCTTTCCTGTAAATCCTTGGTCATAGCTGCCATCCCTATGCCGACCTGTCAGGCAACGAAGTGTGTGTAAAATGAGTTAGGTACTGCTGTTAATTCCTCTTTCACTTGTCACAGGTCTGTGAGTCCTCTACAGTAAGGAGAAAACCAGTCTGTCCTCAGCAAGGGATCAGGCTCTGAGGCCCTGCCTAATTTTGTGTGTAATGTCTAGTACTACAGCATTAGAGAGAAGCCAATGGGTCTGTTCCAGGTAGAGCCTCGCACTTCACTGTGGTCTTCCAGGTCTCCACCACATGAGAATCCGTTCCTCCTCCAGTGTGCTCCCGAGCCATACGGGTCTATGAAAAAGTACCTCATGCCTCATGGTGCTCAAGAGACTCGTGCTTTGTGTAGAGTGCTTTGGTCAACAGAAAGCTTTACAAAGGGACTCAGAACTTCACAGAAACAGTTATTTATGTGCTATGTGATTGAACTTAATTTAAATTAATGTCTTTTTGGTATCCCAGAGCATACAGTGGCCAGCATCTCCTCTTATGTCATTGGGCTGCACTCCGACATTTTTTTCTTGCACATTGCTGGTGACAGTAATAAGTTTTTTCCTTTCCACCTCCTCTCATCTTTTCCATTAGGAGCATGATCCAAAGGTTTGTTAAGCAAACAGAAGATTTTCCATTTAAAGTCAAGTTCTTAAATCAAGCTGTTTGGCGGGAATTTTCTTTTTCAGATGAAGTGTTTTTAAGTTTAATCATGCCTCCAGGAACAAGAAGCTAGTGTATAGTGGATCCTCAGAAATGGAGGGGTTGCGTGTTAGGGTATTATCCAACAACACAGCAAACAGGACTTTGGGGCTCCCACAGTCAGCGTTCTAAAGCAGGTGTGTGATGCAAATTGTGGCTGATCTGGAATAAAGTCAGTTTGGGTTCAAATGTGCTGGTTTGAATATTTCCCACATAGCTCCTTCCTGTCAGGATCTATGTTGGATCAGGTACTGCCCATCATAAACAATGTGCTCTGTGATCGTATGCTTACTTTTCATCTAGAGCAGAACATTTGTCTGGTGAAGCATAGATCTTTGCAATTGTGAAGCTATGATGTTAGAGACATTTCTCAAAGGCACAGGTTCCTCTCTGCTATCTTGAAACACCTGGAAAGGTGTAGGAACACAGGGTGTTGCAACCCTCTGAATGGTGGACAATATTTCCTCACTCATGCCTGGTCCACAAGTAGCAAAGTCAGGTTTCGTCCCCACTGTTCCCTCTTGTTCTTGAGGACAGAATACCAGGCAACAATGACTGCTCTCCTCCTCTAGGCCATAGCTCATGTACAGTGATTTAGCCTCAAAAGAATAGCTTCCCTTTTATCCATTTTTCCCAGCCTGCAGGTTCTGGGACATCTATCCGATGTGATGTATGAAAAACGTATTATCTTTGAATATAAACTGTTGTGATACAAATCACAACATTTTAAAAAAATATTTTGTGACACATTACCAACTAAAAGACTCAAAAGTCTGCTCCATGCTTAAAATATAATGGGAGAAATTACATGGAATATATGTAAATCTTTTTATGTTTTCTTTATATATAGTATCGTAATCCCTAGAATGAGACTCTGCTGCATTGTTCCATTGCCAAAGTGATGTCTACAAATGAGGGCTCAGGGAATTGCTGCAGGCTTTCTGATGAACTGAGCCAACAAGCCACTGTGGACACAAGCCTGAGTTTTTGAATGAAGAAAGAAGAGGATTTATACATTCATTTGTCTCTCTTCCCTTTCAGATTTCCAACAAGCAGCTTCTCCTTTCATTTACTGGCAATAATTGGAAATAAAATGCAAAAACTAAATTTACTTGCATGCTCCAAGTCCTCTCCATCTTTTCCAGCTATATAATTTGTCCTGGTAAAAGATGCTACTCTTCTTTACAGTTGTCACTGATTGGTTAATTAATACAAAACTTGAAAATTCATTATTTAACCACCTTCTAAACACTTCTAAAAATACTTAAATGCCATTTTGCAGACAAATTAGTTGAGAAACTATCTATCTATCTATCAGTGCAACTTTCAGTTAAAATTTTGTACAAATAAATATATTCTATATGTTATTCTTTTCAAAGAATGTTTGATCTAATAGCTTCTAAAGACGGAATCTTGTTTGATTTCCTCGTTGTTTAATACCTAAAAGAACAGTCTGAAAAAAATGAGATGTATTAGTTTGCTTAGCTACTTAGCATAAGAAGACTCAGTGTTTTGTGAATTACAGAACAAGATTCAGTTTAAAGGATGAAATCTTTCTTTTCACCGATTGCCTCCCTGCTTGAAAATATTAAGTGGCCTTAAAGTGCCAAGGAGTTTTAAGAATTTTAAATTAATGTTAAATATTTTAAGCCTTTTTTATAGAAAAAAGGAATAAATTCAGTATACCCACACATTCAAAAACCAGCTACTTAATGATTTTTATAACAGATCTCATATACAATAGTGGTACATGTCTTGAATTACACACGAAACCAACAAAGAAAGAAAAATAGGACTGTCTTTCTCCCTAGATCTCTTGTGTCTGTGCATGACCACCTCATGTGCTGGGACGTGAAGTATGTGGCTCTATGACATTTTGCACCCCTTATCTTTGCTTGTGGATTTGGGTAGTATTTATTTAGATGCTTGGATATCAGCACAGAGGAGAGAACTTTCCTGAATACATTTTCATAACTGTTTGTATACATAAGGCCATGGTATCTACAGATTTTGAGAAATAATTATTAAATGCTAAGGCACAGCAGCCAGCAATACCTAGGGAACTTTCAAGGTCATGGCTGCTGAAATAATTTCTTGTACATTATAAACATTATTTAGTCGCTTCTGCAAGAACAAGAGATAAAACATTTATTGCAGTTTTAAATCACTTTCATGGTGTTTTTTGAAATGAAGTTCTACCTACACTCTAGACTCCTTGTAGTCAATCAGAATACAGAATGCCTTTTCAGAAGTGCTTATTTTATTCTACCAGAAAGCCATATTCCCTGAGAAATCATTTGTAACCAACAGTTGTGCTTTGCTAGTCCACTGTCTGAGGTGAATCCAAGATCAGTTATGGTTTGAACATAATTGTGAAGTATACAAATAACTGTTTTTAAAGGCAGTATTCTTGCTGTAGTTTATATTCAAGGGTTTATAACTGAGGTGGTATATTAAGGAAAGTTTGTAGTTAAAACTCTGCAATGGAAAATGTCCCCCAAGTCAGAAGGCAGGACCCACTCTATCAATTTTATAATTAAGCAATAATCCCAAGAAACGCAGTCATTACCAGCATTTAATGACTACTTTGTTGGTTAACAGCTCAACGTGAAGTTGAGGATTGTTAACACTCTATCAAACTTCTTGTTAAGTGTGCTAAGTTTTTATTTAAACACACTTGGATCGCAGCTGGAAAGCTGTGGGGGGAATTGGGCGTTCCCGAGTGGCTAATGACCAATTTTTTTCCATCACTCAAAACACAGGGCACATTCCTTTATGTTTATATAATAGCTGTTAACTACAGATGGCTGGTGCCACCCGATTTTTGGTACTTTGTGTGACCTTAGCCATACACTGTATCTGTAGCCAGTTGATGTTGTTTTGCTGCTGAGCTTTTGTGGAATAAGAGAAGTTTATCTTAGAGCCTTTTGGAGAATCTAACAAAGACGACATAATAATTACCATGGAAATCAATAGTAAGACAAAAAGTGTAAGTACATTTCCAATAGCTATGACAACCTCTGCTGAAGTCAAAAGGAGCTGCAGCGTATACCACGTCTGAAAATTATGGAAGTATCATGCAACTTCCTTGAACTGTATGAATCATGCAGCAATATTTTACCTGAAAAAGTTTCACCTAATCTCCCATTGGCAATAATCAACAGTAAGTACAATTTTAATCAGAATCAGATTTATTCTGATGGGTCAGAAAGGAAAGTATTTTACCTTGTTGTGTGGGATGACTGGAAATTAATTTTACAAAGTCTACTGAGCTAATACAGCCTAGGAGCATTAGCTGAAAAGCAAAGTCAGATCTCTGAATTAACTGCACTTTTTCTTCTGAACCGCCTGCAACAAGCAGCCATTTTCCTTTGTTTCATGCGGTAGCAGAAGAAACTGTGCTACGTTTACAGTTTACATTAACTTCCCGGACAGGTAACAGCATTTTCACTGCAACTGAAGAAACCTTAAATCAGCGGCATGGGTTGGACTTGCCGAAAAGCACCAAGGAGAGGGAGACAGGGTAACAGAAGCAATGTCATGCATGGGTTTGTTGACTTTGTTGAAATACCCACAACAGTGGTGGAGTCAGACAAATTCCTCCTAATCAACCCGATAACTTATTATCAAAAGGATCTATTTCTTTGTCACGTCTGTCAGGGTAATCCGGAATTCATTATCATATTAATGTCCTGACTGGGCTCCTCTGGACCTCTGAGTTTTGTTTGTTGAAGAGCTTCCTGGGGCGTTTGGAGAAACAAAGCGCGCTCTCTGGAACATGAGGCATTCAGAGCAGCGTACAGATGGGCCCGGGCTCTTTGTTCCTCTCTGCCTGGGAGGCTGTTATGGGAAGCAGCCAACCTGCAGTCTGTCACAGTGAACATTGTCAAGTCATTGTGTACTTTTAATTGTTACTATGTACATGGAATCTGAAAGGTCGCTCTGGATATATAGTACAAGTGCACAGAGCCCTTTGCCAGACCAAACAGCTGTCCTGTGGTGTTCCCATATTCAGCTCCAGTCACCTTTCCCTCATTGAAGGATCCTTCTGACAGAGCAATTAAAACATACGATTTATTTACTAAACAGTCAATAAGTAAATCTTAGAAGTGCACTCTTTCACCACTTCACTGTTTCCCATGTGGCTGTCTTAACAGGTCCTTTTATATTTGAGCAATTATTTCTGCCCCAATGATACTACAGACCCGACAAGATTAATTAAAGACCCGACAGCAAAGTACAATAACAACCCCAAAATACAATCAAAGAGGTCAAACTGTATACCAAATTCTGCTCTTAGACATTCCTAGATAAAATAAAACTCCCTAAGTTTGGCTGGCCTGCAAGAGATGAACTACGTTCTTTTCTTTAAGATATGTGAATATTTCTTTAGAAGACTTTCTGCGGTTTCTCATTTCTATCTGCAGTATAAAAGAATCAGTCTTAAAGGAAAACTTAATTGTATATGGTGTGAATAATCCTTGGCTGTAGAAGCACTACTCACCGGGGAGTCTACAAGCCATGTTCAGTCTAGATATGCTAATATTTGTTTTCCCATCATGCACCTCAGCTTTTGTTTAGAAAAATAGGAATGCTTGCTAACTACAGCTGAACACTAATATGATGGTATTTCTAAATCTTTGCTAAGCAAATGTGGTTAAGCGATATTGTTATGTAAGCAAATTCAGTAATTAATAAATACTTAAAAACGATTAGGTATGAGACACAAATGCAGGGATTTCCAGTTCCTGCCCAGTCTGCTTATCCTAGATGAGCAAAGTATGAAGAAGCCATACAAAACGTGTTGTGAAGAATATAGTCAGTCTCATATGGCTGTGCTGTATTATAACTTGATAATGAATAATTTGCATGCTGCATATAGGTAAAAAGCAATAAATACGTATATAAATTTGTGTTTATACATTGCTATATTTAATTTCCTTAAGAATAAAATTTAACAATTAAAAATCAGAGACAATGAATAAACTTTAATCCATCTTTTAAAGTGTTTTATAGAGACCTCTTCATGATTAACAGTATTATATGTAATTCTGAGGGCCTTGCACTGCTGAAAATGTACATCTAGTTGCATACTGAATTAGGTGTTCTTCTCTGCTGTTTTTCCCTGTTTGTTTTCCTTGTTTCTTATCCTTAACCTCATCCTTACCTTATCCCTATCTTTACCTTATCCTTTTTTTTTTTGCCTTGAATATAGAACACCAGAAAATCAGGTTTAGTATTGTAGCAAGATGTGATAATGAAAATAACCTTCAGAATTTTCCAATACTCATTTCAGAAATCCATTTATGACAATGAGATATATTTTTATGATATTATTGTTGTTGTTTTTGTTATTAGTATTATTGTTATTCTCCAGTGCTTCCTAATGATCTTGGTTATAGAAGTGAAAATAGTGAGACTTATACAATTAAATTTGTGAAATTTATTATGATGAAAGCCTTTCCAGCTAACATTACTAACATCCATTTTAGCTAACTGCATTTCTCAGTCACTTTTTGTTTGCACAGATAGTTTTATATATATATATTTTCAGTGTTTGTTTCAGTGTTAGTAACAACTCAGCTTCATTCATCTCCTGCACCTGTTGGATAAAGATAACTAGCAGATCACCTCAGCTTGAAAAATCTCTCCATTTCCCGGAAAAAGTCTGAAAACCCTTGCTTTCCTGACTTAGGATTTAAGCCAATTGGTCTGTGACTTAGAT
Organism: Rissa tridactyla; assembly: GCF_028500815.1. Taxonomy (NCBI): domain Eukaryota; kingdom Metazoa; phylum Chordata; class Aves; order Charadriiformes; family Laridae; genus Rissa; species Rissa tridactyla. Next base: position 68,653,774 of record NC_071467.1, on the reverse strand, counting down.
GACTGCGGGTAACTTACTAGTATCACAGAGAAAGAATGAAAAAACATATAGAAGCTCCAACACTAACTGCTAGAACAATAACCAGCCAAAATGGGGCTTAGACCTTAGGTTATAGTAATTCTTACTCCAGTTGCATAAAAAACTGTTTCTGAATAAAGAAAAAGTAGTATACTCCTCAAACTGGGATTGTGTCTGAGTACTCCACAGAAACCTTTAGGTGGCCGTAAATAAACCTATGGCGAGCTTCTGTTTAGAAGTTCTCAGTGTTGATCAAGAAACCTCTGCAGGCAAAGTCCGCAAAGTATAAGCCAAAGCAGGCCAAAGCAGAACACTGTGTAATGGCTGAAAGAGTGGTTTTTAGTGATGCATTTCTACTCAGTACACTTTTTACAGCCTTTCACCCTGGACTATTTGCTTTTTCACAAAAGAGGTGGAGAGAGACATTTGTCCAAGAGCAATTACACATATCATGAGAAACAATTCACGTTGTGAGCTGTTTTATTTCAACTTAGCCTTCCCCTGCAAAACTCCCTGGTGTGACAACTCACAGTGAGCAGATCAATGCTGAGGTTGATGAATCTAGGGCTCAGTTGATAGGACATCATACTCAGACGAAATAAGACGTTTCACTTCTGTGAAAAGTTCTCAATAGGCCTAAATGTTTTTTGGAATATAATTTTTGGCAGTCTAGAACACTTTCAAATCAGCCATTTTCTTTGAGAGGATTGATAAAAGCCAATAATGAACACTTTTGCTTATGATATCTAAGATTATACCCGATACAATAGCCTGCTTACACCTTACCATAGGCTTAAATCCATGCTGGGACTGCTCTGCTGTTGGCAGCTCATAACTGTGTTCTTCTTCAGCATTTTTATGTAGGTGGCTTCTTTTTTTTTTTTTTTTTTTTTAAAGTAAACTGTACAAATAGTGAACACTATAAAATAGCTACCTGGAGGTCAGAGCAGTAATGCTGATTTTCCGTGCCATTTCACGGGCGGATGTAAGTACAGAGGAGGGAACCCAGGGTGCGCTGCTGGCCATGGGCTGCCCTTGTGTCCCCCCCTTCTCCCCGCTGCCTGCCCCTGGCAGGCACTGGTGCTCACCTGGCCCTCCACCCAGCCAATCTGGGGGTCATAAAGGATGACAAAAAAAGAAAAAAAAAAAAGGAATAGTTTTCTGTCAGTTTACCCCACTGAGCCGCCCCTCTGGGGAGGGGATGAGCACTGCTGCCAGGGCAGGAGGGGAGACAGGCGCACATGGCGAGGGCTGGGAGGAAAGGCAGGGAAGAGGGAAGATTTCTCTGTCTGGTGGCAGTTAGCTGTCAGATCAGATTAGCTGTATCATAAAACAGAGTGTTATGGCACAGCCCCAACATAAACCCAAAGCCGCAGCACTTGAATGGGATGAGGAAGCTCATTTGTATGCTCCCGCATTCGGACGTGATTCCACCGTGTTGTGGATTAGTGAACTGATCTATGTAAAAAACAACACAAAAAACCCTAAAACCAAAATATACAAAAAGAGTGGTTATTTTGAACAACTTGGGTTTTTGACCCATTTTTCACTGCTACCTGCCGTATTGGGATGCCACAAGGGAAAAGACGGGCATAGGGATGCCTTCGACCAGTTCTGCCACCCAAAATCCATTACTGTAAAACTAAAGTCCAAGTCTGTCTGCCCTTATAACCATACAATGGTTTGGTTCACCGATTAGGAATGTCAGTCATGCAACTCTGAGTATATTTCTGTGGTGATTATTGCATCTAGGAATAGTTCACTTTATCTAAAATTATATTGTATTTGAAAAACAATTTATAAAACAGACTGAATTTCTTAAAATGAAAATCGCTTTTTAAGTTATTTCAGTTAAGAAAAATTGTTTGCATTAACACTGATGGACACTCATTGAATTTTCTTAATTCACTGACTAAATTATAGTCACCTGTATGGATACACTGTAACTCAATAACACAGTCACCATTCTATAACGTATATTAATTTATGTGATGGGAAAGTCAATATTATAACTTATCTAATTGTGTGAGATATTTTAAAATATCATCCAAATAGTACCATTTTAAGATTCTGCATGAAACTGATTTTTTTTTCTTTCTGATTCCCATTCTGATTTTAATAAATAAGGTCCCAAATTAATCCCAAATTAACCATTTCCCAAGTACATGAGAAGGTTATGAACACTGCATTTGTCTCAAAAGACACACTGTATGTCTTTCTAGCAGCTCTGTCACTTCAGTTCCATGGTTTTCTCTCCTGTATCACAAATCTTCCTTTTCCCTTGTTCGTTCTCCCCATAAAGTAGTTTGATTTTTTCATCCTTTACAAATATCACACATCAAAAGTGGTCATCCCTCTGCTTTAGATTTTCATCTTTCCATCTTGCTCCCTATCGACAGAGCTGGATGTCCTTCCACACATGCATCTGCTTGGCATGGAATTGGAATTGATGTTCTTCACACAGCAAGGCCAGGGAGGGTCGGTGGTGTTCCTGCCTGGAACCAGAAGAGGAAAGACAGCCACAAAATGGGATGAACAAGAACTTCTGGGCCAAATTTCCTTTTCAGTGAAGCAGAAGAGGAGAGGAAGATCTGTATTTTACTATGCAAAGGAAAGGCAACCCAATGCTGACTAGCTAAGAGCGACTGGCAAAGAGCAGACAATCTAAGGCATGCTTTCTCCATTAAGCATTTCCCATGTAGATATTGAGGAGAGATGGAAAATCCTCAACTCATGAATAGAACAATAAACAGCTCTGAAACTATGTTCCTGATTTTTCCTAATCCTTTTATCAAATTAGGTTTTTTGATTTTTTTTTAATGAATTTAGAATACAGTGTATTAAAAATTAGGAGAGGAACCATTATGTAGTCAGCATACAGCTGGTTGTATTTTTATTTTAGACCATGTTTTAGATCCACAGTGGCAAAATAATAATATATATATATATATACACACACATTTTCAACTAAATATTAACAACCAGTATTAATAATCAGTGCATAAAAGCTAAGGCAAGTACATGGTATAAAAATAGATTAATCAAATGTTCATCAATTACATCAAGTTACATTTAAGAGGCATGTTCTGAACAAGTATGAAAGATTCTGGTATTCAAAACAGTTTGTGTTGAATGTCATTGAATCATATTACTTTACAAATATTTCTTACTAAGTTTGCAGAGCTAAAATGTATCATAGTGACCCCTTTCCAGAAGACATTCTAAGCTATTGTATAATATAAAATATTGTACCATCCTGAAAGTATAAATAAATAAAAGAGATTTGTTATGCTAGTCACAATGCTAATGCATAATGGTCCCCACTTTTCAATTTACTGATTATTACTTTTCCAATTTATCTAATCTTTAAAATCAAAGGTGAATTCTTTGCTGAGCATCCACCCTCTCATATTTTATTTAACTTCCCCCTTGTTTCTTCTTTGTGTCCGCCAGCTACTGTAGTTTCATTTCACTCCAATCCATTCGCTGCCTCAAAAAAAATAAAACCAAAACCAAAACCCAGAAGAAGAAAAAGTAGATAGATATAAAGACGGGGAGAGAGAGAGAAAGAGAAGGGGAGAGAGAAAGAGAGGGAGGAAACTTGCAGTGGGCAAAATATATCAATTAAAAATTAGGGTAAAAATAGTCTTTCATGTGCAGTGCTTGTCCCTGAGCTAGATTAACATTGCTGTGAGCATGTTGCACTAGTCAGTTCATTGCCTGAGGAAAGTTTGCAGGCAAAATTCATCTGCACAGCTAGCACACTTGAAAGACTCAGGCACAGGGCTGTGTTCATGGCCTGGCAACAACAAAACACCTGCTTGAAGTTGAGACAGAATAGCAAGCTGGATGGAGTTCAAAAGAATCGAATGATAATCACACCCTGATTAACAAAAAAGTGAATTACTGTAGTCCTTTGTCAATAGCTAGCCTATTTGCATACTATCTTGCAATGCCCAACAGGTTAGAACTTTTTAGTTACACATGGTCAAACATTAAAAAATGGAAGGAAAAAGCTTTATGCCTGTGTAACTCAGACACATTGCATGCATATTGTGTCTGTTACATCTTCTTAATGCTATCTAGTCTGATGTTGGCAAGGGCAGGGAAAACTCCACCCACCGTCTTTCCTCCTTCTCCCATTCCCCCACCTTCCAAAAATATACCAGGCAAACAACAAACACAGCCTATAATTTTGTTTGGCACAAGTGTTTTTAATGTATTTGACAACAAACAGCTGTATATTAAACCAATTTGTTTCAGCAGATGAAAGTGAGTAATTTTAGATTCAGTCCATTAGAGCTGCTCTTGGCTATGTGAGCTTTTTGAGGTTTATCAGCAAAAAAACCCTGTAACAATCTACAATGCCAGAACATAAAACATGGAATGTACTACCTTAATTTCATACTGGATGCCTTTTGTTTCATAATTGAGTTTTCTGTGCATACCCTGGTTTTTATTTTAGATTAGTTTCAAAACTGAATGTTGTCATGATAAAATGAGCACTTGTGTATTCATATCTTTACATTGCTAATAAGGTAGTGAGGCATGGCAAAGTGGAAATAGAAAACATAATAAAGTCAAATTAATACTGCTGCTTGTTGTTTTCCTTTATATTCTAAATGTAATATTACTCCATAGGTATTAAAAAAATATTTTTCTTTGCTGCAGTATAAGCAAAGTCCTGCTGGACCATGTCTTCCATTTATTCCAAGAATAGGCAAAGCACGTATTAGCAGTGGTGTATATTACACCTTCACTTTCCCTGGCAATATTCCACCTTTGTAGGAAAAAGTATGACAGGAAGTGACTTCATGGGATCATTTCCCTACTGTAGTTGGGATCCAATATGTCATTGCAATTATCTCACTTGTCTAGTTTGTTCTTAAAAATGTTCACAGCTGAAAACTATAGCCACAGAAGATATATTAAAAAAACCCACCTAAATCTCCATTATTCCAATTTAAACGTAAGTATGCATTCATTTGTGCCTATTACTTCTTATGTTCCTCATCTTGGACAAGGAAAAGAGATTATTCTGTTTCTCACTGCAGTAACCTTCTATTTATTAGAAGATTAATGATTTGTCTCCACTTTCTTCTACAGCCTGATGAAGACTAGTAGCTTTGGTCTTCCCCCATGGAATGTTTTTTAAACCTCTAAATTCCATGTTTCTCTCCTGCGTCTGATCTCCAACTGGTCCTTTGAGGGCTTAGAAGTAATAGAGCAGAAGGATGACTTCATGTGTCTTATGGGTTATCCTCCAGTTCCCTTTTTTTGTTTAGCAATGATATAACATTGTGATTCTGAACATAGACTAATATTTGTCTTGCTATGTACTGTGACACCAAATTTCTTTCTGCAAAAATTTTATACGACCAGATTTCTTCCCATATTGGTTTTACAATGGATAACTACCTCCCTTGTTGTATAAATATGAATCTATTCTTTTTTGCAGACAGTTTTTCTAGTGTTTCAAGACAATTTTACATTGTCGTCCTGTTCCCTGAAGCTTTTGTGGTTGTGTTGCTTCCCACTCACTTAATAAGCATTCCATCTTGAAGTGGACAACAACAGATGATCTGTTTATTTTATCACTGAACCATAATTTTTGATATCCTTTTTTTTACTACCACTGTAGCATTTTTTTCTAAAACACGTCTAACTGGCTTAAGAAAATGCCATGTAAACAATGTCAAGATTTCTAATGTCTAAAAAAAAATATTGACTCCTTCTGCTCTGTCCACAAGGCCTACTACCCTATAATAGAAGGAAATTATTTGCTCTTGACAAATCCATGCTGGCTGCTACTCAGTTTGCTGTTACCTTCCAGGTTACAAATAGTTTGTTGGATCATTTGGTTCAGTAGTTTTCTGAGCACTGAAATTAAACTGGTTGATCTATAATTCTCTTGTTCCTCCTTTTAGTATACCTATCTAATTTTAGAGATTGGCAGTCCATCTGCACTGTTCCAGTCTTCAGAACTGCTCCCACGCTTTATGTCTCAGAGACCACTGCTAACAGCTCATATTGTTGTAGTTGAACATTGCAGTAATTTAGAATGAGGTACATGGTCCACATGACCTTAAGTATCTGGTTTCCCCAAATATTCTCTATTCGTGTCCTAGGTAGATATTGTACTCTTTGTTTTTTAACTGTGCTTCATTAATTTCCACTCTCTCATTTCAGATTATTTTTTTAAGGGAGCCTGAAGCAGCTAAGATTTATACATCATAGAGTAATAGACTTCCCCCTTGGTCAACTGACATTTTAGGTGTTATTATTATTGGTATACACATAGAGCCACCACAATCTTAAATGTAACTTACTATTTTTGTCTCATTCTTTATGTTTTGAATTTTTCATACTATAGTTGTATTTTGTACTTATCCTTAGTAAACTGACATTTCTATTTTCTGCATACTGCCTTACTATCTTTGAGGTCAATAAAGTATTCATAATTTAGTCAGCTTAATCTCGTCATCAAATTTCTATTTTTTCTCCGCACTGGGATAGTTTGTACGTGCGCCATTACTATCAATAACAAAAAGTATTTCTTCTTAAATGCTTTTTTTTCCTTATACTTGTTTCCCGTAATGAATTCCCTAAAAACAGTCTCTGAATTTACAGAAGCCTGCCTTCTTGAAGTCCACTTTTTCCTATTATGCTGTTTCTCTCTCTCTCCCTTCCTTCCTCCCTGCTACCCTCTCTCATTTTCCTCAAGATGACGAGCATATTCATTTTATGGTCACTCTAGCTCAATTTGCCTTCCGTCTACCTATTCTCAGTCATCTTCTTCTACTAGTTAGGACCACATCTGGAATCTCCAGTTGATTTCTTCAAAATATCAAAATTTGACATCAAAATATCAAAAACTTCATGAATACACACCAAGAACTGGCTTGTCAATCTGTGTTATGATCCCCAAACAGCACATGTTTTCCTCAGTCTAACAAATATTAATCTACTCCACAGTATAACAGCTTCAACACTATAACAGCTTCAATACGAGGCCATGGGAATCTTCCCTTGCAGCGTGGTGGTTCTGGTAAGTTCATAGGGAAGAATTTTGTAGACCTTAGGATGAGGAGAAAGCTAATCCAAGTTCTTTTTCACACTTTGATGAGTACTGTAATCACCAGGTCAGTGGTCAATCTCTTAAAAATCAGATGCTGCAATACTCAGCAGTGTAACTCCCATGCCCTTTATGGTGTTAGCCTGATGCATATTTTCAGTATTAGATATGAAATTATTTATTGGTCTGTGACCTTCCTTGACTCATATGCTTGTCTAGAACTTTATTAGTCTTTGAATGGAGTCATGGATCAAGTCTTTAGTTCTGGAAATTGTCCTAGGAGATAGACTTGCACTCTATCCCCCTACAGTGATGGAACATGCCTATTTGATGAAGAATTCACAACTTTGTTCCTTCCGTTCAGAGGAATCTCTGTCAGATTAATTTGAAAACAGACAGTGAGAAAGTGAAATAAAGTTTGGATTCTGATGGAAAAGTCTGTTTCTGTGGTGCTCACTAGAGATCAGAAATATTAGAGACAAAGTTTCTGTATCCATCAGTAGCATTCCACCACTGTGCTTTCAAAAAGAGTAAGATATTCAGTTGTTGACTTGAAAGAGGTTAAGGTGTCTAAACCCTTTAAAAGTTTTGCCTTATGTTATGTTATGGATCATATCCTTTCATTAACCTCTGTCCTGTCAATCTGGTTGTTTTGATCTCTCAGGAACCACACGGAATCACCCGTACTTCATCTTGGTGCTAGAATGGAAAAATAAAGGACTATTTATAGTGCTTTTCAGTGTACATAGTATATATTTCAGTTTGACTGCTAAGTGTATCAACTTTTTCATCTGCAGTGGCTAAAAATGAAAAAAACCCAACCAAACCACTTTTAAAAGACTTATATAAAATTCAGAAAATAGAAAGTCCAATTACTCTGATGTACGGTAGGAAATACCTGTCTACATTTTTTTTAAATGTCTGAGACTTTCTCCTTATTTTTTTCAGCCATACATTTATTAGGTTAATAGGTTATTAACGTGCTGTTACAAGGAAGGTAGAAATCTATTATTTTTCGGTTTTGTTTTGACAATATTTTTTGGATGATTAGCAATTTCCACATGATATAGAGCCATCTCATCAAAGAATAGCTCAAGCTGGAGCCATTTTTTTTTGATACAGCTCCACAGTACCAGTTTTGGAGCTCAACTAAAGCTTCTGAACAACAATTTAAATGGCAAATGTTCCTTGAGGACATGGAGAAGTGAATATAGCACAATGAGAGGAAGGCATAGATGAATGTCATACTTGCATGCAGAGATTGCTCCAGCTTCATAATTTGGAGAAGTGGGTTGTTAAGGAATGCTTGTGAGGAAGAGATATCAATAAAGCATTAGTGCCTCCTTTCCCATGGCCATTACTGTCATGTAACACTGACAATATTTAATGTCATTTTTTGTTATTTATTATTATTTAATTTAATGTCATTGTTACGGTATTTAATAACGGGTTGTAGGAGAATAAAGATGTATCTACACATCTGTGTTGCTTCAGTGACAAGCTGATTGCAGGAAAGGGTGTTTGGACACATCTAGTAGACATGCCAGTGCTGTCATATTGCTTGCACAGAACTGTGTTTTGAAACTTATAATTTTGAGATTAATACATCAAAAGCAGTTTAAGCAAGAAGAAGGAAAAAGTGATACAGCATTTACACTTTTGCAGGTTTTGTGTAACTCCCTCTAGATCTTGACCTATGTAATTTCATTTTTACAAACTCAAGTGATGATTTTCATCATCTGTTGGTGCCTTTTCCACAAGTTTTATGCAATTCTGTAAACAAAATACAACAAAACAGGCTTTGAGAGTAGGACATGGCTTGCATGCCTCTTCCTGATTAGCTTCATGGTAAGAAGATTTTTCTCCTCCCTGACCAATTCAGCTTATTAATACTACTTTCCTTGACCTTACTTTGGACTTTGTGGAGCAAAATTTTAGACACATTTGACTGCCACTAGCTTAGTGGCAGTCAAATGTGTCTAAAATTGGTTATATCTACTGGTGACGACTCTTTTTATGAAATGCAGTACTGAAACAACTGCGTGCAAAAATATGTCTGAGGTGAAGAAGAGCTCCTCTTTCTTCAGGAACTCTTTCAGGAGCTGAACCACTGCTACAGCAACGCACCTCTTTTCTCCAAATGCTATGTATCTTTTATAACTACTGATAGCCCTAGAAAACCAAGACAGCAGAAAATTCTGGAGCAAACATGGCTACTGTGGGGCTACTAAGTGATAGTACTGTCAGTATGACAACAGGCACTATTACTGAACATTGCAAGACCCAGAGAAAAAGAAGGTACCTGTACACACTCTGGTATACACTCTCTCCAATAGTCATCTCACAGAATTGTGTCCAGTTTGCTTTTCTGGCCTGATTTATTTCCAGTAAATATCAAAGACTCAAGTATTCACGTGAGATGACTTGCTTTGCAACATCTATTATTGGATTTTACTTGGACTACTGGCTGTGTTTATTCATATAGGTTGAAATTATCCTAATGTATGTGACCTCTACTACTGGCATTATCAGATTCCTGTGTACATATTTTTCCATCTCTTGAAGCAAGTTATCCTTGTTTCCACTGCCTGAAAAAGGTTCTGATTTACAACGAGGCAGGTTTTTGCAGACATGATGGGTTTGCAATACCATATCTGGATAATGTCATTTTTATTAAATGGCTTGCTGAGAGCTTGGTGGAATGATTCAAATAGGGCAGGTTGAAGACGAAGCTTTCAACTGGTCGGCTTTTCCTTAGTTTCATCAGAGTCTGTCAAAACATCTACGTTTCCCATATGTAGATATTTGGGTCATACAACACATTAGCTTGTGCCTGTTAATTTAAAACTGTTGCTGCTCATTCCAGATTTCACCTGCACCCTGCAGTTTAACTTCCGCAGTTTAAATGTTTTATCTTGGGGAGAGATTGATAGTCTAACCATGAAAACTCAGACACTCAAGGCACCAGCCATGGATATTGTTCAGACTCCACAGCTGATACGATCACTTCTGCATCTGAATGGTATCTACTGTTAGACTCTTATCTTTTAGACACCCCAATTGTTGCAACCTTCTTTCTCTTTCCATGAATGGATGAAGCGGTCCCTTGTGTAACAATATCCACAGCATGAAGACCTTGATTCACCCTGAGTCTGCAGACACCTGTGTACGGCCTTGTAGTCATGTTGAAGTTCAAGATCAATTTCATAGAGACCAGGGTGAGTTTTGTCCACGCTGTTGAAGAGCCAGTCCCGTTTTCTGCCAAGGTCCTCGCCCAGACGCACAGATGGAGAGGCTCGTAAGCACAGTGGAATATCAAGAAAACAGGGCGTCAGAAGAGGCTGTGCTGGGTCTGCAAGGTCTGACTAGGAAAATAAATGCTACTTTCTTCTAGCCCAGGCCACAGGCTACAAAACAAACCTCCTGCTGCAAATATTCTGACACATCGACTATGTGTCTTACATGGGAGCTCTGGATTACTGTAGCCACATAAACACAGAGACTGAGTTTCCTTGGCGTAATGTGGACACCTACCTCATCTAAATCCAGTCTGAGAACTCATTTATTTAGTGTCCCAGCTGTGCTTCCTAACACAGAAAGACTTGTTAGCCTCTTACCCATTCTTTTGGAATAACACTAGAAGAGAATAAATTAATAGCTTCACCTCTGAGTGAACCATATTTCTATACTATGACACATTAATTTCTTAAAATCAGTGAAACAATCTTCTTCCTCAGAAGATATTCAATGTAACTGGTACTCAAATCTGTATGTTGGACTCCTGTCAGTTCATTAGCCACAAATACATGTATTTTTTTGATATCTTAGCATGCATAAAAGGCTCAGAATTACAACTGTGACACCTATGAAAATGCATACATGCGTTTAAGGCAGCCTATAGCAGTTTGTATATTAACGCAGTATAAATGCATGTTAATTCAGTACTATGCCTTAGCTCTAGCATGGACACGAACCCAGTTCTATATCAATCCATTCATTGCCTCTCTGAGTCCAAAAGCTTTCTCTTATTTCCCCTCCTACATCTGCTTGTCTACTTAAAGACAATCCCTAACCTGATTAGTGTAATTCAGAAAGGTATCTGGAAAATCAAATGTGAGTTTTGAGGAAATCCAGTTGTTCAGCAAAGATGGCAGTCAGGATTTTCTAACCTTTTGATCTAAGTTTTTTGATTAATTTCTCTATTAGAATTGTAAGCAAGAAGTTTCCAGCTACTTTAGAGCTACTACCATATGCTTTCTGGTCATAATACCCTTTTTAGAAACAGAGTTAGGCTTATAATGGAGAAATACATGACAAATTTTTGTATTCAGTGTAAACCACTGTGTGAGAATTATTCACTTGAATTAAGAAAATGCACTCATTTTCTTTATTTGGTTATATTCAGACTAAATTTACATTGTGAAGTTCTGTCTATTTATGCCATGACTGAATTTTGACCTTTGCATCTGAAAACATCTCATCAGTCCAAGTAACCATAGGAATTTCCTGTCATCACATAGCAATAAAGTACAAATAGTGACAGTGCTGTGGAAATTTCTTCTTCCTTAGCACAATCATATTTACACGAATGCAAGAATCCAAAATCTTTCACTACAACTCCTTACTAACTTTTTAGCTATGTCTTGACACCTGGGCCAAGAATAAACTGTTTTATCTAATCAATTAGCAAAACACACTCTTTTTGACAAATGTAGTAGTACATGGGACCTATGCAGATAGTTGTGCAGTCCTAGGAGACTGTGCAAAGTGATTTAATTCTTGACATTTGTTATTCTAGACATGCAAAAGCTCTTTAAGTTAATAACCAAAATGAATCAAGGTAGGATGATTGCACTGGCCCACACATGTAATATTTCATAAGGAAACTAATTGTTTTTCATTCTTATTTCTGTAGAAGCAAACAGGCTTAGGAAATGCAGGCAGTACCACCAGACGATCATAAAAAATGAGTCAAGTGAAAAAGAATTGTTTTTCTTCAGATCAATTCTAATAGCCCATCCACATGATAAACAAGAAAAGCTGTAAAGAAGAATAGGAATCCCTCCTGCCAAGAAAACTAGTGCTTTCACACAATTTCCGTGTTGTTAGTCCTGCAGCAGAAAGAATTTTATATTAATTTGTATCACAGTTAGTATTCAGACAGTTGCAAAAGACGCCACTTGACCACCAGTACATACCTTTCACTTAAAAGGAAAGCATTCAAAAAGAAAATGAATTAGTCACCATTTTTCCTAAAGGAACTAAATTAAGCAACAACAACAAAAATAGAAATAAACCAGTCTGGTTCTTCTGGGATTGATAGAAATAAATAATTAAACAACTACTTTTTTTTTCTTTTTTTTTTTTTCCCCCTTCCACAAACGCTACCTAGCTATTATCTTGAGAGGTTTGTGTATCTAGTATTCCATTTTCAGTTTCATTTTATTTTACTTTAGGAAGCACTAACCAATCTAGGAAGAAAACCTTTAAAAAGAGTTATTTATACTCAAACTTCAGAGGATAAAGACAATAGAAAGTACAAAAATAAACTCAAATATCTTCAGAAATAATTTAACTCTCATGTCACTGCTGACTGACAGCTTTAATAAATTCCTACATTTTAAGCAGACTTACATTTCACATGCATTTGCTCTCCACTACTGAGCAGAGTGGAACATCTATTGTCAAATGCATAAAATAACATTAGAAATGCAAACTTAATGTAGCCAATGGTAATGTGTTATTTAAAACTTATGAGCCTGAATAAGGGCTTATTTTCTCCAAATTGAAATTTATAGTTTCATTTTAAAGTACTAACTTGAATATTGATGGGCTTTAGGCCTGCTGTTATAAAATGGGAATGAAAAACAAAGCAAGTAACTATGAGGCATAAAGCTGCTATTATGGTAATATATGGAAACTTATATAAAAAGTGGATCCTAGTTACCTGTACTAATAGCAAAAAACATACAGTAAAATTTGTGCAACTGGTACAGGGAAGTCATACTTTCCTGCAATATATGTCAAATCATTATACATTCTAGGTTTAGAGTCACAATCTTTAAACATCGATGACTGGAGAGTAATTTTGAAAATGCAATTGCACCAGAAAGCAGGTGATAGTTTCATCTCTCTTTCCTTTTGAAGCTTTTTTTATTTTTTTTCTCTGGTTCCACTCTGATGAGTGAAAATAAAGAACAGAGACAGCGTTTCTCAGCTGCTTTCTGGTACCAGATTTTCTTGACACTGGACGGTTATACCATACATGGCTATAGGAAAGCTAATTAAATTTACATTAAACGCAGTTCTCCTTCAATTTCATATCTTGATTTTATAGATAGTCTAAACCACTGAAGTTTGTTTCCACTTCATCTATTCAAACATATTTTTGAGCCATACACAGGTACCTCAGAAGTAATGCAGTATAGCTCAGGGCATACAAAACTACTAACTTGAAATTCTATAGCACTTGTCATCTCCTGATGCAAATGTTTTACAAAGCAGTAAATAGCTTATCAAATAACCCTGGCGGAAGTATTTATGATTGAAAATTCTTATAACCATTAAGAAAATTATGCTTCCGAGTTGCCTAATTTTTTCTAAAAATCACAGGTTTTGGTCAGTTGCTGAATTAAAAACAGAATTCAGTCTCCCAAATCCAATGTATGCAATTCAGTCCTGCGGGTGTGATTCTTCACACTAAAAATGCTAACCTCCATAGATTGGAAACTTGGGTCCAATCCTTCTTAATTTAGGCATTAGAAGAAGGTGTAGTAGGGCTAATCAGAGGGAGCTAAACACTTTTCTCTCACAATCAAAAGTGTTGCTGGAAATACAGTACAGTAAAATTGTCCCATTGCTTTAGAAACAGTAGACACATCTCCATCATACTTTGTTTTTACAAATGAACCTCAAACATCTCTTCTACACAATGTCAAGGATTGTTTGCTCAAAGACTTTGCTTTCCATATGTTCGCTTTCAATCTCTGTACATGAAATAGCTTGTTTTCCCCTTTTGTTTATGGATCTCCCTACCACTTTTCTAGGTTGCTTAAGTAGGCCTGTTTTCAGCTTCACAGGTTGTTCCTGTGTGCTTTCTGAGGCATGCCTCAGCTCTCCTCCATAGCCATGCTCCTTGCTAGGAATATGCTGACGCTTTTTGCAGGTGGTACCCAAGTCAAACTATTGCCATATTGTTTTGGGCAACACAGCTTTCTCCTTTCTCTGAGCTTTGCCACTGCTCAAGTATATTTTTTCTTTAAGGAGACAGATTTCATGAAACACGGGCAAGGACTCGGGAGAGAACCATATTCTTAAACAGCCCAGGCCAAACAAAACCAATCTTTGTGCATCAAAAGCTACAGGACTTAAATTGTAAGTGAGATGAAAGTGCAAAAATCAAGTTCATTCTTTGGTTATAATTTGATTGTAGCTGGGTATTGGGGCTGTGTCTGTATGCTCACTCAATTCACTTGAATCATTAATTCAGCCACTTCTATAGGTGAGATATCAGTCACCTGTATAGATAAGATTATAGATTGGGTGTGGACTGGGGATCAACTTGAAACTAGCTGATAGGTGGAACATTTGTAATTAAGTATTCAACTGTTACAGAAACGCAGTTGGTAATTTTCCGTAAGCTCTAGAAATTCCTCAAGGCAGCTTCTGCTGTGTCATGTCTGATTAGCATACTTAAATGTGTTGTTTATCAATGTGGGTGGAGTGTCCCAAAGGCTGCTCTCTGTGACTCCTGCTGCAGAAGTGATCAAATCGTGCATAGATCAGACATAGGAAATTCAAATTCAGGTTGGATGGGCCTTTGAGAAACCTGATCTAAATGAAAAATGTCCCTGCCCATGGCAAGGAGGTTGGACTAGGTGATCTTTAAAGGTCCCTTCCAACCCAAACCATTCTATGAAATTTTTATACGATACTAAAACTTTTAAAATTGCATGGGAAGACCAGGTAGTCCATTCACAAACAGTGCAAACATATGTACTCAGCTTCTCTCTCATTATTCCATAGAGTCTTCACAAATTTAAGAGACTCCAGAGCTATGAAACAACACTCTAGTAAGGTGACAGAAACTGACTGTTAAGGTTTGCGGAATGAAAAACTTTACGATAAATGTTTGCCAGAATGTGACAGAAAACAGCAGGAAATTGTTGAAAGAAGAATTAAATGGAATTAAGAATTAAATGGAATAATTAGAGTTTAGTGTTACTTTTCAGTTGAATCATTTTAACCACCATGTAATGTGGATGTTTTGATGTACTGAAACCTAAATTAGATAGCAACTACAATGTCACCACTTGGTGACGTTTGGTTAACATAGATCTGGCTGCTGTTGCTGTATCTCGTAGAACCCTGTGGAGAAGACCTCCAGAGTTTATTTTCAGATGGGAAGTCTAACATTTCTGTTTCTCTCTACCCTTTCTAGACTGTTATCTTTTATTATTACTGCACAGGCACTGTCAGAAACTTTGAACTTTCGCAGTGATCTATAGGAGCACAGGGAAATGTCTGCTATCACCTTGGCTTGGTCTCTGCTTGCCATAGTTCCAAAAAACCAGAATTCAGTCTTGTGTCAGAGCCAATAGTTCTTCCATTTTTGACACAGAACATTGCTTAAACCACCACTAAGCTAACAACCTGAATCTTAGATCTTGAAGAGCATAGCTCACTTGTACTGCAATACGTAAGACAAGTTTGGTTTTAACACTGATAGAGATGCTATAAATAAGCATAGGTTCTATGTGGGATTACAAATCTCACTGAAGTTTGCTGCGTTTCCAACTTTTTATTCTAGTTCGTTTATGACAAAAAAAGAAAATCCCTTTGATAAAGCCTTTTGAAAAATATGTTCTTTAAATAGCTAAAATACATGTAATGCATACTTCATAACAATAAATTCTAAAATAAGTATTGACTTATTCTAAGCCAATGGATACCAAGCTAACTCCAATACATTATAATTGTGAATTGCGTAGCTGGCTTCTTTCATGACTTACTGAAATATTTATAGTGGACAGAGAAAAGAGGCAGTCACAACTGCAAATTCCTGCAGCTGGGGACATCTCTGTCACTGTGGGCTTCACTGAGACAGCTCTGCCCTAATTTCATCTGACTTTGAATATGTGCAAATCACAAGGAAATGTGAACTGACTACAGACTGAGAAAATCAGCAAAGACAGAAAATCATTTCAGATCACAGTATTATCAATATTTTACTTAGTCAGGATTAGATAACTTCTCCAGAAATTTATAAACCTATTTTCAAGAAATTGATACAATTTCCTTAAAACAGTGATGAATAATAATAATAAAAAAAATATGTAGAATTTAAGTATGTTGTTTGCTCATGTTTATTCACATCACACGGAAGAAAAAATTGTCTAAATTTACCATGGGTGGACAACATAGAGCTTTATAATGGGTTGTTATAAATAATGTCTAAAAGCGTGTATAATATGCACTGCTTCCTATCTGCTGTATACTAATATTTTGTGGAATCATACTTGGAATTAACACTGACATGACTGTGACCTTGAATTCAATGAATGATCAATGTCATGATACCATTAAAGTCCTTCCTGATACCCAGAAGCTAAAGGGTATGCTTTGTTCCAGCCTCAATCATCTTCTGAAATCCCCATGGTGATGGCTCAAAAGTTTGGGATCTTTTTATGTTTCTTTTAGTTTTAAAGGAAACAGGAAGTAGTCTACAACCTTGACCTTTGACAGGCTGAGTTCCCAATTTGATTAGCTCAAGGCCAATAAGGCCTCTTTATATCTAAGTCTTTTCTGGATGTATTGTTCTGTAATAAATTTTCACTTGACTGGAGGAAAGCAAAATATCAATAGCAAACAAACAAAAATATCAGTTATCATTCATCTTAATGGGCTATGCTAACTCGGTCAGTGCTTCTCCATTGTGCTGGATCACTTTGGTTGCGGACGTCAGCAATGTCTGAGATGGCAGGGGTAATACAGGAAAATATGTTTAAGAAATGTCAAAAGGTTTTGATCAAATTAAAATGTCTAAGGCATACTCAGCGCAATCAGCTTCAACACAGAAGTTCAAAATGCAGAAGACGAACATGCTGGAGGGTGGATTTGTTGTTGTTGTTGTTGTTGTTTTTTTCCTTTTTCTAAGGATGATTGCATACCTACTTAGCAAAAACTATCATTCTTTATCTTGTCATCTCTGCACACGAGTGCTGAATCTCCTAATACAAAATCATAAATTAATAGGGAATTTTGCCATCAGTCTTAGCCATCTGTCAGTTTTTATTTATTTTTTAGAAGAGGTTGCATAGTTTTTCTCCCACAGCTTACTTACCAGGGAACTTTTATTCTGTGGTAATATTTAATCTTTTCAATATTCTCTGTAAAAAGGCCAAAGAAATCCAGCTGTGTTTGTCAAGGGGTAAGTGAGTGCTAAGGCAATACTATGTATGCCTCTGTATTACCTTTGTTCTGTCTGTGTCTCAGCAAAAAAACTCTGTGAAAGGATACACAGAGATTTTGCTTAAAGAAAGCGCTAGCTGTCTCCAGAAAACACTGCTGGGTTAAACCTTACATTAACTATATGCAAAACTTTGATAAGTCAGAATTAATAGTTTCCAATCAACTTTCAAAGAGATAGTACCACATAAGTCTTCCAATTAAAAAGAAAATTAATGCACACAGAAACCATTATAAATAGCATCAAAAATAGCAAACCATATTTGGAATACTTTAATTAAATTTTAAACAAAACCTGTTGGTAGGAATTACTGATGATAATATGTCCCTCGAAGTTCCTCTCTTCATCGTGATTACATATATTCAAATTTAAAGTATTAACATAATATTTACATTGCCAAATTTTAAGTACATTACACTTAAACACATTCTCCTCTGATCTTGTCCAGGAGCTGAAGTCTCAGGCTCTGTATATGGCGGATCACTCTTGCTTTAGAAATTGTGTCAAAATCTCCTCTGAAAAACTCAAAAATCTCTCACCAGACCAACAGTCTCCACTGCTACCAGAGCTCTCAAGTCTGTCCAGCTGGCCTTCATTTGCAGGCAAAAGCCAAACGTAACCTGAATTGTATGGTACGTAATGGAGGTCCAGTGCTCACAACAGGCACCTCTTTCGGTCCTGCGCGGAGCCACAGAGGAGTCTACAGATTGGCCTTTTGCTGCTGTAATTAAAACCTTTCCTCCTTGCTCAGAGTTTGGTGGTGACTAGGCATGTCCTGTCAGATGGTTCATCCGCAATGAAATCTTATACAGTCTCAGAAGCAGCTACTGAGCCAGTCCAGTAACTGTCATACAGCTATTTCTGGATCTGCCTGGGTCCTCCGAGCAGAGCCGAGCCGAGCAGAGCGGAGCAGAGCAGCACTGCACACCACATGTGTGCAGAGACACAGAACACCCCAGCCAAATGCCGTGTCTCTGCCCGTTGCTTCACGCTCTCCTTTTCTCTGGGCTGAGGCATATGGCTTACATTTCCAGACAGTACCTTTCCTTATAATAATGCTGCAAAACAAGTAACAATGCCAGTGGCGGGGATTCCTTTTGAAATGCAAGAAGCAGTCTTTAACCAACAGCTTAAGCCAATTTAAAAACTCTCTCACTTCTTGCTTTTAAAGCAAACAAACAACAGAATAGATTATTTCCAGACCATTTTATTACTTCTATGAGAGTGGGCAATCTGACTTCCATCGTTACCCATTTTTTTAATTTGTGACTGCTATTTAAAAACCTCTAGGTTTTTTTTCAGGAAGACCCTTCTTTACGGGGATAAGAGTCATGGATGGCATGAAAAGACTTGGAGCTGGAATGTCAATTAACACAAGTATAATTACTGGTTCAGCAACAACACCGCAAACCTACTTGATACCCAGAAGCAAGAAGTACCGCAAATAATATATTCGTCACAAATATTGCCATGTGCAGAACAGAGGAAAGGCAACCTAATCTCTGACTTGCCTCAGCAGTAAACTATATTTTTCCCAAATCAATGCTCCCTGTGGCATCCTCTCTGTATTCCATGTTGATTTGTTCAGCTTACACTGTTTGAATTTCCTAATAATGATTGAATAGCGGATGAGTGTTTTCGATAACTTGCTTGAGAGTTATCTTGGCCGTGCTGGTTAGAAGTGTATCAACCTTTGAGCTGCACAACTTCTGAGTCCTGCACAACGAGATTTAGGATGATGATTGTGACGGTGACTATTTCTCAGCTAATCTTTTAAAGCTTTTTCTGAAAAAAAAAAAAAAAAAAAGAACAACAAACAAATAAATAAATAAATAGCACAAGGGAGGTAGGAAAAATAATAGCAGTGTTCAGGCCTGTAATCACAGCAGTGGCTGCCCCTGTCCATGTCTAATGTAAGGGTTATGGAATATCATAATCCCTTCTCTGAGCTCCTTTACAGCAGCAATGATGACTAAATTTCTTGTGTCTTATCACACTGTCACAGACTGGAACTAGGAGAAGGAACTCTGAAGAAAACACAGCATGAAAACTAGAGAGCAGATGATCAGATTAGCTGCTATTGGATTTGTTAGCAAGGCCACAATCTGACTGAAACAGGCTCGATTCCGAGGCCCATGGAGATTTAAACCATCAGCCCCCCCCGCCCCTTATCCCTATCACACCATTATTTATTTTTTTTAATATATATCCCCCTTCTCCACATAACACACATCCTTTCACCCATTTTAAGTCATCTTCCAAAAGGATGAGGTTAAGAGTTAACACTTCATAGGTTCCAGTGGTATCAGATGAGTTGATGGATTTTGAGTAAGAGGATCCATCAAAAACACCACACAAAAAAAAAATCCCCAAATAAGACTGAAAAGCCACATTCCTTTACTGTTTAGTGAGATTTTGTCCATTTTACAGGGCTTCTGCAATGGCACTTTACAGAGATCTGTTATAATGTGTCCACTCGTGCCGTCTACATGACCCTTAATGTAGATCACATGCCACCCACAGACGTCCAGCAGGACGAACACAGGGAGTGTAGACCAGTCATGATGGGCTAGATCCAGTCCTAGCGATAGTGGGTACAAATCCCACAGCATTAGGCAAAAATTTAGTCTAATGATGTGTGGCAGTTACTGGTTTATAAAACCAAATTGAATCTTATATTGCTTAAAATAACAGTTCTTATGTTAACGATGTATAGTAAATATAGTGCACATTCAACTTTTGATATTAAGTCAAGTTGCAAAGGAAACCAACCAGCACATTGTAGCGCATCCACTATAGTATAGGAAATATGACAAACAAAGAAGAGTTTAAGTAAAACTCCTAGAGGATGTGCTTTCATAAAAGGTATGAAAACATATACAAAAGAATCTCAACTGTACAGTCGAAGTGAAAAGTTTTGTGTACAACAACAACAAAAGTGGAGTATTCAAGTCTTGAATTCTGCAAAGAGATATTCATAATGCACAAAAATGAACACCTGCCCAAGTGTTTGCACAAGTGGGGTTTTAGTTTTCAGTTTAAGAAGGAAAGCATGTTTCTATTCTTACTATTGCCAAATACAATATTTTCCAACTAAATCGCCACAGAGAAACTAAGAGGTATTGAAGTCCAGGTCTGTAACTATCTTGGTGAAATGTTGCATTCACTGCAGTGGTAGTTAGATACATAAAAGAACTGCAGGGCCAGGACAATATTATAGTTGAGTGATAACGCCATTGTGTTTTAAATTAAGAATATTTGTGCACCCATAACTCTGAAAACTATATTTCACTCTCCTTTGAAAAGCAGTGTGCTTCCTCAGTAGAATTTGTGGTTCCAATTTAAGGTCATTTCAGCGTGGGTTCTCAAGTTACAATGATTCTATAAACTTCACGAGATATTCATTTATATAGATATGGATTTATTGAGAAGGCATTTCAAGAGTTTTGTTCTTTGAAGCTGTGACAGGAATATATCCTTCATTTGCTTCCTCTCTTCTACCAAATATTCTTCACACCTAACAGTCAAAACACCGAGGAACTTTATCTGCATAACCTACAGCTCAGGCTATTCTTGCTATCTCTATTGCCCTGCAAAACTATTTATTAATTCATTCAAGATGATGTAATTTTTTTCCTTTTCAAGGGGATATCTTGATGTGCTGATAAGACCTCACCTAAAGTCATTGTCTTGGCCACGGTCCATCCTTGTGTATACAGTCAATATTTCCAGATACTGTGCTCCCATTAACCATTATTTAGCCAATGGTAAATGGCAAGATGGTTTGAGGAAATGGTTAGACCCAATCACTCAGGAGCTTTACAGCATGTACTCACCATATTTACTGAGATAAAAATTTTGCTTTTCCCCCCCACATCTTTGTCTTATTCTGGTATATTCTTTACCCAAGCAATAGTGTCAGCATAGGATCTGAAGGACTTGATTTTTTTTATTTTTTTTTTTAAATTTAGACCTCTTCAGACACTCTCATGCAACCCTTATGGAAGCCAACCTTACTCCTAGATACAAATTTCATTTGTGAAAACTTCTTCCACAGTCCACTTGAAAACTGAAGCAGTGCATCACAGAAAAACCCTCCATGGCCCAAACACCTACATTTACAAGTTGTTGAGTCTGACTAAAAACTTTCTGAGAGATTTAGTAAGGCCCATATCCAGAAATTTTGAAATCTTGCCACATGCTATCATGTTTTAAAGCCTTATCTTGCCCACAGAGCTCACAGAAATTTACAATCAGACAAACTAGTTCTCATACAAGACAAACTTGTGCAATTTACACAGCTGTTCATTTATTCTTTTTTATTTTTTTCCCAGCATGTATCTTCCTTGTTTGCCATTGCCTCAGCCAGATTAAAAAGCAAGGAACTGAGGGCTTGGATTTTAAGAAGAGCGATCAAACATTTGGAGAGGGCAAAAGGAGAAACCTTTTTCAAACTTTCTTCTTAAGTTATTCATTTAAAAATTCTAGGATCCTTCAGGCTTTATTCTATACTGAAACCAAAATTTGATCAAGAGTTGTATTGCTTAAGTTAGTCTGCAATAATGTAAGGAACAGTTGCTTGATTTCTTCAACCTTCTTTTTACTTATGAGATGAATGTAATAAAGAATACATGGTTGCCCAAAAGGACACATGAAATATAAAGAGGAGACCTTTAAAATCTGAGGGTTAAGGCTCATCACAGCAGAATCCAATATCCTAAAGATCTCTAAACACCACACGTTCCCATATTTTGATTTAGAAGACCTTAAAAAAAATTCAAAACATTAATTGCACAGAGAAAATAAGATAGTAATAAACTTTAAAATACTGCCTTTTCAATTAGTCTACCCATCTCCTTTTAACCTGGATTAGATAAATTCAAGCATAATAAGAAACTTTGACCTCGGTATCTGTCACCCTGACCGAAACAAATACAAACCAAGGAAATGCATGTACAAGATACTCCTAATATGGTAGAGTGAAGCACATATGGTTTATATGGAGCTGTCTTCAATCAAAAGAATAAATGTATTTGTCATGAAAAATAAGTAGATGAAACCATGTTAAGCTCTATCCAATTGTTCATTCAAACTAAAGAAGCCTAATATTTTCACACCAGATATTTTCACAGAATATGTACTTTGGAAAACAATACAAATGAAATATCACATATTAAAAAAGTAGTCATCTTTCAAAAAGCTGCCATAGGAAGTATCCACACCTATTTTTCCTAACATGAACATAGTGAAATCAAGCCCAGCTCAAGCCATCGTAAACATATAAAAAGAATTCTGCAACCTAAAATTCGGAATGTGTAAAGTGTTTTCATTACTCCAAGAGCAAACAGTGGTGTTGTTCTATCATGCTTATCTTACCTCTCGTTAGGGAGCAGACTGGAATTATTTACAGGTCATAGAGCTATTTGGGCTTGTAGTACCATCTCCCACATCTGAAAAATAAGAATACCCTGACCACAGAGCTACTGAGTTCAACCTCTCTAAGGTTCACTTTATCTTGAATAAATAAATAATGTTTAATTACTTATAGAGAGTGGAAATTAAATTATTTATAGAAATAATTTCTCTAATAATAGAAGTGAGAAACATCTCACATATCTTTCAGTGCAATGGAATAGCTATGGAGACTGGAGCAGGCATTACTTGCAGCATATCACAGTCACTTCACCTATTTCAAGTTGGACTTCGTGGACCTCTCTGAGTACAGTCCTTGGACCGGTTTTTAGATTTTCCCTCTTTCTCAGGATAGGAGCATATAATCCCTCCCTTTCCAGGCTGTGCCCTGGAGGTCAGACCAGAGAGATCAGTCAGAGTTTACCTGAGGAGGTTTGGCTGGGATTTCCTGGGAGTTACATCAGTGAGCAGACGACTTTGTAACACTGTATTTTTATTAGGTGAGGAGAAAACCTTTTTAGAGGAAACCAGCCTTTGAACAATGGATGAAATTGTATTCCTTTTTACCTCATGCCATACTAGCCTGTATGCTGACCACCTGCCAGCAGCTGGTAAGGTCCTTTCAAATGCCCTATCCTCACCACAAACTTTCTCAGAAGCACTTTTCAGCTGATCAGTCTCCTTTAGTTTCTAGGCCTTCATCTTCGATAAGGTAAAGCTTCTAGGCACCTACAGATGGAATAAAAGAGCCTGTAATTAGTAAGCTGGTCCACTGCCTTTTAAACACACTGACATTCTTCTCTAAGGATCCGTCACACCTTTTTATTTTTTGGGTTTTGATAGATATTTTCATATAGAAAGTTGCTGTAGCCCACAGAAAGATAACTTTACAGTTAAAGCCCCCTACATTTCTGTCTATTACTATGGCAAAGTCACAACATGAGCCTGGGGCACAGAGTGAAAGCAAAGGTGCATCTAGCCCACTAACCTGTCCCTGACAATGGCAGTAAGTGGTGGATAGGGGAGAGCATGAAAACAAAATAAGTTTTTAAAGATACAGTGGCAAGTACTCTCAGCCTTCAAAAGCTTGCATTTTAGAGATCTCCTGAACCAGAAGTGATGTCCATGTATTTACTAATCCTCAAAGGAATTCTCTTTTACAAATTTTGTCAGTGACCCCTCGCATTCCACTAAACTTGCAGCACCTCAACATCCAATTTATTCTCAGAGGGTATTACCTTTAGACTCCTGTAGACGCCTATATTGAAAGTAGTAGTTTAAATTCTCTTTACGGTTTATAAAGAACAACTGTAAAGAACTGACTTAAAGGAAGTCTAGACAACTCAGAGCCAAGGTCTATGCTCTGAACATCTAAGTTAGCTAAGATGAATGCCAACCTTTCTGCCAGTTACAGTTCTTCTGGGAAGTGTCAGATATAGCAAAATTAATCAATCTTCACAACTGCTCCCAGTTCCCAATAAAATACAGGCTAAACTTCTAGAAAAGTCAATATGGAATTTCAAAGAGAATTGTATCTTTATAAATTCCATTGATTCAAAAACATAAAAGCCTCTCTTCTCTGAAATTATTGTCACTACATTAAAAAGATGGCATCAATGTTCCCAAAATAAAATCTTCTTCCTACAAGAAAATCCCAGTTGAATGGTCACAGCATATGCCTCAATGTTCAGTAATTTCTCATATTTTTTTATTTCCTTATATAAAAACAATAGCCTTTTTTATCATGTTTTCAGTTCAAATGATCACAACTGTACAATACTCAACATCTGTTACACAACAGGAGCTCTAATAGTGTGTTCCCAATGTTTGACTAGATTTACAAAACCAATATAGGGTTGATATCATTGCCTGGACATCCATAAGCTTGATTATATAAGTGTATCTCTTCTAAGAATAAGAAAAAAAAAATGTTTCTCCTGTAATATTTGTCTATGTTAAAGTGTTTTAGTTTCAAATTCATTGGCTGGCAACCAATAAGAAAACCATTCTTCACTTTAGCAGGGAAGATACAGCTTCCTAATATTACCGAATAATTCTACTTTTTCAATTACTAGACAAAGATAGACAGATTCAGCAATGTCTGAAAAGGAAGTTAGTTTCTAAGTGGTGAACAGTTTTCAATTACAACTCAAGTTGAGCAGGACATTTTTTACTTAAATATTTTTTTTATTGGAAAATGCTCAAACAAATAACAAAATCCCAGTACTATTGTCCTGGTTTCCCTGAAAAGTTTCTTGGGATGGACTTCTGCTTAGTGAGAGTACTCAATATCCTAGTGATTATTGTCAGGGCCATGGGGGCTCCCCCAACCCTGTCCATGGCCCAGGACCCCATGTCAGCCCTGGAGCTTCTCAGAAGGGATGTTTAACTAATTGGGTATGGAGCTCTTGTCTCAGGAGATGATAACCCAGCAACGCTCTAAAACAGGTGCCATGCCCTAAAAGATCTAAAGAGATTACCAATATACCTTTATGTCCTCAATTTATAACATTCCCACTGTTGAGTTGGTTCAGCTCCTGAAATCTGGCTTAATGAGACCCGCAAGACTGTACACACACAACAGAAATGTTCAGCAAAGCTTCCCAAAAGCCCCGTGCCCTTTTCCAGGTAGCTTAAACTGGTATGACCTATCACTTCCCTGGAAAGAAGCAAACCCACTTCCAGTTGATTATTTCCTCCCCTTTTTATTTCAGCCAGCAAAAGCAGGTTCATGCAACTACAGGGAGAACTAGATAAAATATTCTCAAGGAGGTGTGGCAGGGAGAGAGACAGATCAAGAAAGAAAAAGAGAAAGAGAGAGAAAATGAGACAAAAACTGAGAGGCATAGGGAGAGAGTAAGAGAAAAATATCAGGGAGTGAAAAAGTAGACCAAAGAGAAAAGAAGTAAGCAAGATAAAAAGGTGTGAGAGAAAAAGAGAGCAGGGGGCAGGGGAAAAGAGAGAGAAAGAAATGGAGAAAGATAGAAAGAGAGAGAATGAAAGAGGGATAAAAGGGGAAAAAGGCAGAGAGAAAAAAAGATTAATATGTAATCAAGAGGCTATAGAGCTATATAGTACTAAAATTCAGGAAGCGATGCTGCAAAATATGAAAAAGTAGAAAATGTAATGAAGATGATGTTAGTTGAAAATCTTTCTGAAAAATATTTATGCCACATCTTCAATTTATTTATTGCTGTTCGTCAGCCCATCTGTATTCCGTATGTGCTTCAGAGAGACTTGTCTGCAAAGAAGTCCTGACTAACCCTTTGAGCAAAACACTTATTGTTGCCCACTGCTCTGCTCCAAACCAGGTTGCTCAGGTTCTTTTTAAGAACATGAAAACAAGAGGGTTAGGGCTGGTCTTCATATTTTACTGTCAACCTGCTGACTGTGGAGGCTTTTATAAATTTTTAGCAAAAGGCATTTCTGAGAAGTTTGTCTATATGATAGGCTTGATACATTATAGTATTGCTATGGCCATCTGTCAATTTTACAAGCTGATCTTTCAAGTTTCTGTTGCTTTTAAAATGTTATAGTAAGAACATTAACAAGAAAAACTGTAAACAGTAACAATTAATAAAAGTTCGAGCTGCTCAAGCTACTGGTAGTTATCTTGAGAGGCCACAGAAAGAAAAATAATTGTGAGAATTTAGTAACCCCCACCTAACACACAGATAAAAAATAATCTCTTATGGAAGGAGCAACAGGACAGAGTTGCCCACAGAAACTTTATAAATGAAAGTCCTTGCAATGAAGTCTCACTTTTTCCCTGAAATCTCATCATATCTCTTTTGGAATAAGTACTCTCATTTCAGAAAAGTTTTGCTCTCGTTTTTCTCTCACAAACTTGTTTCTTTGAAAACTTTAGCAAATAAGAACATATGAAGTAAGCTTAAGCAAGCAAACCCCACAGACTTCTTTTACTAGAGCATTCTCTTATCTGCCAGAATTAGTACACCTCTACCTGAGAGGACTACCCTGCAGATCAGGCTATCCTGCAAATAGTATAAAATTTCCCTGTGTGCCCAAAATACTGAAATCAGACAAACAGCAAACACTTTATCCATTGTCTTTAAGGGTTCCCAGTCTGTTTTTTTCTTACTATGTTCTGTGAGCCTCTGAGTAAGCAGTTTCTCATATTTTCCCCTTTTTAACTGAACTTTGCAATAGAATATAAGGTCTTGTCTACATGCAGTTCAAACAACAAATTACCTGAATGCATTAGAAAGTAGCCTAATGAAAATGTAAAAAATGTGGTCCATATTCACTCTTACTTCAGATTGCAGAGGAGCATCCACCAATTACCTAAATTAATATTGATAGGTTCTCCGCCAGGATTTCACCAATTCTGAAAACAGCCTTGAAAATTTGAATTACTATTATTTGGTCAAATCTTGTCTTTAGTTGTTTGCAGACTAACTAAAATAATAGACAAATGCTGTGCCCATTGAAATCTACAGTAAATCCCCAAAACTTCACCCGAAAGCTCTGGCAAGGGCATCTCAATACTTCATTCACCTATCCTAGAATTTACCTTAAAGCTTTAACTCAAGTTGAAGAAATGGCTGAATTTAGGTCAGATTTAGCTCTCATCCTTGCCAAGGAAATGCCAAACTATTTCACTCCTGATAATTTTAGCCACAACATTCATCCGTTTTTCTTATCCCGCAATCCTAAACTACTCCTTTGCTTTTTTGGGAGAAAAACTATCTCAAAGAAAACAAAAAGCAAACAGATCTCCTACCGATAATGTCTGAACCTAAATGCAATTTTAACTTGCTGCAGAGAATGCAGTGGGTGCAATACAACTCTGGCCATTTATTTATTACTGAGTTAGTGTTCCTGGGGTATATTCTTCTAAGAGCACAAGAGATTGCAAATTTTTTGTGTTACAGAAAAGTGCGCTATAAATTCTGTTTGTCCCACACCAGATATACCAGATGCTTTGGATTTCATGGATCACTCTTGTTTTTGAAACTGAATTTTAGCTGTGCTTTCACCCATTCTTCCATCAGGTGGCCATAAAGCAGACAGTTGACAACTGTTCGGGATCTGTGGCTTCTCCAACTCACTTCTCATCGTGCTACTTGCTAGCTCCCAGCCATGAAGGTGCAGCTGGTAGAAACAGGATTAGGAGGGCAGTAAGAAGCTTATGGCTTCCCATCCCCATGGAAGCCGCACAGGGCACAATCAACACAACTTCCAGCTACCTTATAACTTCTAAGCCTCAGAGGCTCATACATTCTAAGCCTGGTTTGGGGTATTGTTGCTTCTAGACAGAGATGGTTGTAGATACTGATCTATTGTGGCCAGGATAGGGATCTCCAAGTAAATACATATTTTAAAGGGAAATCAGAGTTCTGAGAAATACAGGGCATATTTTCCCCCATTTTACTCATATAGCTTCATGAATATTGATTTAGTTAGATATGGCTGTTGCGGAAGCTTTTAAGGAAGAGCGCATTATTTGTGAAAGCCTATTCTGTACAAATACAGGTTGTCTTATTCAAAGCCACACAAGTTCAGTTTTAGCTTACGTGCCTGATTTTTTCACCTGGTCACACTTTTCCTCACCTATAGTTAAGTCATTTCACCCTCTTTTTACATGTTCTTTGTCCCTTTGGGAGGATGCACAGCACTTTGTATAATCTCACTGAGATGAATACAGTTTCTGGGAAGGTCATAATGTTATTTTCTGAAAATTATATGGTACAGCTGACTAATTTGTCTGAGTCATGCAAAATAGGAACAATTTTGAGTTTGGTGCTGAATAAATCAAAAAAGAATAGGGATCTTAATGCAAAACAGCACCCATTCCATACTGTATTTCCAGCAAATGCTACAGACATAAACACTATTGCTGCTAAACCATTCTTCAGTGTCTTACAATTTGTATTGCTGAAGCAGAATTGAAAGAGAGCGTCCAGGCTACGAGGGCCTGTCAGCAATGAATTGTGCCTCGTGTGAGTTTAGAGCATATAATTTCCCTCTATCCTTGAGAAGCTGCTATATTTTTGAAAGCAGCATCTGGAGTCCCAAGTCACATTCTGTCACAGAGAGTAAATTCAGTTCAAGTACTAGATTCCTAAGAAACATGAGGAATCATTTTATTAATTGTATTAGTATTAATATTAATACATTTTTTAGTGAGGAAAATCATCAGCTCCTGAACCTCCTCTTTGATAATGCTTCCCATCAATTTACTCTCTGCTATTGTCATCATATCTCCCAAATTCCCACACATCTGTCCCAATAGTCTAGTCACCACTGTGCTACTTCGTGTTTCTTTAACCCAATAAATTGGTCAGTTCAGCCATTTCTTGGTTGGTCACCTTAAATATGTTTTAGAATTATTTTGGCAAGGTTAAATCATTCCCCAAAGGTTACATATTAGGCATAGCTCTTTAATGAGTTCCATGTGCACCTTATCTGTCCCTGGGCTGTTCCATCTGGTAATTAGGGTTAGAGCTACCAGCTCGCTGTTGCTCTGCTCCTTCTTGCTTGTCTTGAGCGGTGGAACATCCCAAGACAATATTTATAAAAGTCATTGCACATCCCTGAAGTTCTTGCAAGACATCATGAAGTCCATGTGAGACAGAAAAGAAGCTTAGATTTAAGTAATTTCACTGAATAAATCTTCATCTGTGAATTTTGTGTAAGCCATTCACAACTACTCAAAATTTGTGCAACATCAACTACTCGACTATCTAAGAAGATCGAGATGATATAGTTTGATTTTTGTTCTGCCTAGCTCAAGTTTTTACTACAAATATTCAATTTTACACTCTGGATATCCGTATGAAATTCTATATCTATGAACATACTGTCCAGTAAACCTGTTTGCTACAGTATTTATGACAATCTAACATAAAGGGACCAAGCGAAGAGACGGAATATGCAGAATTACAATTAAATACTTGTGGAACTTTTCTTTTTCAACTTTTACCCAGCCTTAACCTCACATTGCCTTGATTATCACATTTTTTTTACCAACTATTTGATTAAGTGAGTCATCAGTTACTCTTAGTTAATTCCTAAACATATCTCACATTTCAGCTCAAATTCTGTCATTTTGTTTCTGGTTATTAGCCATTAACATACAGACATTGGATATGGCATATACCCCATGGCTATAATATTTTCTGTATGTTGTCTTTAGACTAGCTAGTTTTTCAGCAAGGTTTTAAAACATATTAAATACTCCTTATTATAAGAAGGCTAATGACTGGTTTTGGGGTTGTTTTTTTTCTTACGCCGGGAAAGCCTTTGTGTACTGTTAAAGCAGTGCCAAAGCTTTTCCCATTAGTTGCCAAGAAGTTGTTTGTAGTACACCAGCATCATGAACTGAGAGAGACACCCTCTCTCAGCAAAAACTACCATCTCAGCATAAGCAGGCTGATCAATAAGTTAATGGCATGAATCAATGAGAAAGATTTGGGAGAGATCTTAATTAAAGAAACAACTGCTGATACAAATTATGTTTCCAATGTATTGATGTAGCAGAGGGCACGAGGTTGAACGGAGATGAGTGCTGATCAATGCCTTTAACATTTGCATTCCTTTTCATCAGAAACCATCTCTCCTCATCCGTACGCATACAGGCACGCACGCACGCAGGCACGCGTCTCTACCACCAGCACCTCAGAAGGGCTTTGGTTTCTTTGTCTTTATTGATTCCCATAGCACTCCTCTGGAGGCTATTCTGGTGGCCTCACTTTACAAGGTGAAATGAAGGTCTCCACAGCCAAGATGATGCTCATTCCTTTAGACCTTCCTGGATACTATCTCAATGCCTTAAAGTGGTAAGAAGGGCTTTGCCTCACCGTGAACATCATAACCTACATGTTGTAATGTACAGATGTAACAAGGAAGCATAAGCGTAACTTTGGCAACTTGTAGTTACACAAAAAAATAAAGGCAGTATTCCGTAACACAAAAGGACAAGCATGTGTGTCTGCGCGTGTGTGTGCGTGCGCCCACGCGTGTGTATTCAAGAGAGACACAGAAAAACAGACGGAAAGAGGGTGAGAGAAATAGAAAAAGAGCATTCTCCAGTGGCTGAATGGCACAAACATCCAAAGTCAATAGCTGGTTTCCCCAAGTGATTCAATCTGAGACACAGTTTAAAGAGACATCAATCTGTGATGTCAGCAATGCTCAGCATATAGCTAATGGAGCTTCAAAAGATCAATATTCAAACCTGCCTTCTTTTCATGCTGGAAACTCACACCGCACTGACATCTCATGCTAGATGCAAAGTACCTTTTATTTTCACTACTTTTATCATTCTGTTCACATTTCTGTTAGATCAGATGTTGGTGTGTTTGTTTTGCCTTTTTTTTTTTTAATTTGGGAGGGGAGGAAGCTTTATTCCCTAGGATGCAGAAAAGTAATTTAAACTTTAGCTCAGCTGGTAGCCATGTAATCCATCTTATTTTCCTGTCAGGTTTTATAATGAAGTCAAAAGCAATCCTAAACTGGTGACATAATAATCTAATGCTGTGTAGTAATGATTATGTTGGATCCAAAAATATGTTTTTACTGCATACACAAATTGAAGAAATAGAGCAATTTCAATTATCATCATCATAGTGGTAACCCAGAGCAACAATAATAAAAATATCTGATAGCAGGAGAAAGAACTACATTTTTAGCTACTTAAATCATAACCAAGACTCAGTGAAAAGGCTGAAAAAATGAAAAGACTGAAAAGTATCTTTCAATAAAAGACCAATTTCCTGTGGTAGAATCGCTGGGTGTTTCATTAGTTGCTTTTAAGAGGCCATAGGAAAAGCAGGGGAATCTAAAAGATTGAAGTCATTAGAGAGATTAATATTAGCACTGTTCTAAAATAACATCCTATCTAGAGGTAAACTGTATCATGCATCACATTTGTTAGAGAATGGTTCTATTGACACATTGCAGTATATGTAAACTTGCTGAATATATAGTAAAATGATTTAAATATTAAGTGAGCCCACGCTTCCAAATGTTAGTTCAAAGACTGGTAGAATTGGAACCCCACTCTAATCAGGCTTTCCCATTTCCTTCTCCTACAAGAAATAAAAGAAAAACAAAACCAAGTCAAATTAAGTTGTTAAATGGTTTAAGGATTTGATATCTTTCACTGTTAATTTAAAGGGCTGAGCTGCAGCTCATTTCTTTTCATCTCTATAGCAAAGCACAGGGTGACCCCAAGGGTCACTGAGGATTATCTCTGTGTCTTTCCCTTCCATCTTACGTTATTAGTTTACACTGCAAATGAGAAACTGATGTCAGAAATATGCCAAACATTATTTATAAATATAGAAGAAGCCAGGATGAAGTCTGATAGGTCTGTGGCTTAGCATGTAAAGGTCTCAACAGCAATTAGTAATTGAGATACATCCACTGTAAGGTGGAAACTGTCATCTGAAGAGCAGAAAATATTTTGCTAGTATGTTGATCATTTACATGAAATACAATTTTGAAATGTCAAACACTAACTAAGTATGAAATGGATCAGTGATCCTATAATTAAAAAACCCACACGTGAATTACTAAAGCAGTGTCTTAAGGTAAAAAGAAGTACTGAAGTCATTACTACTCTTAAGTTCACTCAAATTTAGTATGAAGTTACTTTACATTTTCCCACATACTTTCTTTGTTTGACCTTAAAATACTGTTTGTTGTTGGCTTTTATAATTAAGAGTTTTAATTGTGCCAAATTATTATAAAAGGTGTATACAATAAGATGTGAACTTTCTCCATTAATAAAAAGCCATACTAGTCATGCAAGGACTTTCAGCTAATTAGCATTCAGGAAAAAATACCATATGATAAAATATTGTATCTCTACATTACCACAGAGGAGGAGAAACTACTCATTATATTCATCATTGGAAGAACAGACCAGAAACAGCCAAGGCAGAATTTAACATTCAAAATACTTTAAGTAGAAATCGACTGTTAAGAAACTGAGAGGGCAAAATAGTTAAGCAATGATATTGGGGAGAAGAAATTGCTCTGGCATAGCAAAATCCACTGTACCTTTATCGGTGTTATTTAAAAGCTAATGTCTTGGTATCAGAGGCTTTATATGAAAGATATGCATTCAATTTTTTTATGCTCATCGCAAGTTACTGGAAAGATGTGTTTGATAAATATGTTATGTTTATGTGATATTGCCTTATACTATATTACGCTAATAAATCAGAAAGCATGAAGGTCACACATTTGAATAAGGATGCTGCCTTTGTAGCACGTCTTTCTTTTTAACCTAGTCTGTAATGAAGTTAGAAATTAATGAAGTGCTGTGACACACAGAGGACGCATGCACACACACACGCACACTCATACAGGGGCTGATCATTAAGGCAAATACAGCAAAAGTGAGATGTCATGTACCCCACTTGTATTAATGCAAAGAAACGTGAGGTTCTGGCCATCACCAAGAGAAAAAAAACAAGAAAACACCACCATCTAGAATCTTTGTTTATGCAAAAAAAAGAAAAAAAGCAAGAAAAAAGAGAAGCTATCTCTGGCTAATCAGGTGACCAGGTCTTCCATTCAGATTTCATTCCAGTGCAGTTATCCCGTCATCCTCATCTCTAGCCTAGATCAATCTGCACACAAAGAGAGTAACAGAAGCCTCTAGTATAATTGTCTAGGAATTTGTAAGAAATCCTTATGTTTTTAATCCCATCTTGTAGAGCCCTTGCTTTACCATGTGTGAAGAAATATTCTCCAAGTTTGTAGATTTGTAAATTAATTTCTCTTTTTGTTTGTTCTAATGATTCATTCTCTCCCATTCCTCATCTAAATATGTTATCTCTATATTCCTGCATTGCAAACCAAGGAAAATCAAATATTTCAGGTTCAGAATGAGCTCCAGGGGTGGGAATGAGCAACAGAGAATGGGGAGACAGAGAGCCAGAACTTCTTCACTCAGTTATGCTGCCAAAGCCAATGGCACATGGCACAACTTCAGCTCAAATATTCCTTAGTGCTTGACTGCACATTGCTCTCTCCAGGAGGGTCACAGTCATTCCCCTGGACTGTTAAGATAATTTCATAACATCTAATTGTCCAGTTTTATTTGACAACAGTACTGAAAAGAAGTCAAGGAAAACATAGGTCATTGCAATGAAAAAAAAAAAAAAAGGGTTTTTTTGTTTTGTTTTTGTAATGAAAAGATCAGGGAATAGGTAAAGAGAGAAAATAAGACAAGTGCGTTTGGAATTAAAATATTCTGTGAAATCCACTTGGACTTCACGAGGTGATTTCATTTGGGGAGTGTGATAATAAGCAAAGATGAACTCTAATCAAGTCCTAAGATTTTAGCCGGAGATACTGCAGACTTAATTGGCAGAAAGACAAAAGTTGGGGGGTGGGCAGAAGGAGACAGTGGGTCATTGGTCTCTACTGACTCTGGGTCTGCTGCCCGGGTATTTCTTCCCAAAGGCCCAAGTGTGTGTATTAAACCCAAAGGTCTCGTACACTGTGCGAGGGAAAATGTGATTGAAACATCCAGCATTCAGTCTACAGCTAGACAGACATCTGTTTCAGGGATAGGGAAGTTTTCTAAGTCCTGGTTACCTATTCAGGAACCTTGACAATTTTGCTCAGTTTGCACATTCTTCCCAGGGTAACTGTTCAGAGGAAAGCAAAATTATGAAAAGAACAACAGCAACGATACCACCAGATTTAAAAAAAAAAAAAAAAAAAAAAGGCAGCAACAAGCTGCTGGCAATCAGTGGTTCTTAGTTTAAATATCCCTCTGAGGAGCACTTAAGATAAAAAGTGTCTTCAATACACACCCAAATGTCTCCCGATGTTTTCAATTTGCACACTTATTCATCTTTTACATAGTTTCTCCTTAAGCTAACATTCACGGAACACAAACTTGGCCCACTGTGAGATGAAATCCCATTTATTTCAATTGAGACTATACAAG
Organism: Rissa tridactyla; assembly: GCF_028500815.1. Classification (NCBI taxonomy): domain Eukaryota; kingdom Metazoa; phylum Chordata; class Aves; order Charadriiformes; family Laridae; genus Rissa; species Rissa tridactyla. Next base: position 68,618,866 of record NC_071467.1, on the reverse strand, counting down.
AAACAATTATAAGCGATGCTTTCAAGATGCTGGGAGAAGATAGAGGGGAATTTCTTTGCCTTATGTAATCATAGCAGTAAACATCAAAAGAAAACAGCAAGTGCCTAGATACAGGGAAACAGAAAATTCAGTTTCTGTTGTTTCTGTCTAAATTAAGAGTCAGTCTTCACTCACAGAGCTGAAGAAAAGTGCAGCAGGCTCTTCCCTATCCCTCATGACTTAAGCGAGCTCATGAGGAGCAGGCATTAGCAATATGCAGGGCCATTTTTGTCACAACACATTAAAACAAGAACAGCTAATCATTGATATACAGTACTGTACAAATTGCCATCCGGCAAGTGAGGCTGAGGAGCAGCACTCCGAGAGGAGGTGCTTTTTCATGTAACATCTTATTACCTGTTATTGCATTGGTTTATGCTGCATGTTTCTTTATACTTTTTGGGTCACCGCAGTGAGGAGATGGCTCTTTACTCTGGCAAACTGCACTAAAAGTCCACCAAAGCATTGATGGATTCACTGTGACTAAATCAGAGACTTGATGTTTTTAACGGACTTAGTGTTTATAGCTGTAATACATGCTGCTAAGTCTCCGGAGCTCAGACTTCTTTGCAAAGCAGATTATAAATCTTTCCCATAGTCAGAGAAAGAACTATTTGAAGGGCTAGTAGAATATCCAAGTCGTGTTCATTTAGGTGGTCTTCTAGCCAAAGCAACCCCAACAAGCTTGAAGGACAGATTGTTAGTGAAAGAATTTTCTCTCTATGTGAACACAAGCTTCCTTGAACCTCAAGGTGCCTGATAAGAATTGCTAGATTAAATGTCTACAAGTAGATGGTAGCACAAACAACCTGCTACAGCAGAAAGTGGGTTTGATCCATCTTTTCAGGATATAAAGATCTATAGAATTAAAGCAGTTTCTTCAACATCAATTTTGAAATTGATCATATTATGACAACTATCATAGAGAGGAAAACCATGAGAGGTCCCATGCTAGACTATTAGTACATCTAAATTTGCTGGAGGTACTGGGCTTCTTGCCTCATGCATTACATCACACAGAGTACCACAAGCACCCATGTCACCTTTTTGTGTCGCAGGCTTTTTAAAATGGCAGGAATATTTCTAGGAAAGCTTTTAACAAACCTTATTGAATTCAACATTACATTGCTACTTTCTCTGTCTACTAATGTTTTAAATAAAATATAATTATTTAAAATGAAAAAAATCACAAGAGGACATTTCTAAATGATCAAGCTGCTATCTAATCCATCTAATGGATTTTTGAAACATTTTAATCAGTTTAATTCTTGGAATCTATCCTAGGTCTGCAACTATTCACTGCAGACTGTAAAGCAGTTAGCTAACCATTTACTCTGCAACGTAGCACTGTGGAGAAGGACTGAAAACAGCAAGCTTGAAACCACGTATCATGACTTCTCAACACATGGAAAGATATTCATTTCCCTTTTCAATGCATGCCTACGCACTGCACAGAAAAGAGAGAGATGCAGATTGTTGTTCACACCTACATTCACTTTCCCTGTACGTAACATATACAGTATAGTCCTCAGAAAGTTTCTGAACTTATTTAAAATGATGAAAAGCTTTTCCTGTGTGAATCTCTTTGCAAGATGTGAGCTGTGTGTATTGATGAATACAGTAAGTTCAGACTGGCTACTACTGTGCCATTAAACTAAGCAGAGACAAAGCAGAGGCTCAAACACTCCCCAGGTTGGTTTTGCCTTGGTCGGACTTGCATGCTTTCCAGACAGCACTCAGGCATACTTCGGAGGACTGAATAATTCAGAAAATGTTACCAAGAGGCAGCATGGATGATGTTACTCTGTCTTTTGAGATGATGAGATTTCAAGTGTGTGGACACATGCTGTGCTGTGCCACATGCCCTCAGGGATCAAAGAGCAGACACTCAGTCACTTTATTTACAAGCATAGACACAGCCCTTTGGGACAGCATTAAGTATAGAAATTAAAACAAAATATCGTCCACTTCTATGTTGGGTAGTCTGACTCCTCTCTCTTTGGCTCATTGGCAAAGGCCCTTCCAGAATTCCTCTGCTGCAAGCGAGGAAGTGACTGTTCAAGATGCTGCCTTGTAGTAGTCAGGAAGTAGGCTTTATGTGTTTAGCCATTTGTCTCTGCAATAGTCATGCTGTAAAATTACTTCTGTTCTTATCTAGCATAGACTGACGAAAAGGACAATTCCTGAATGTATTTTTAATGAGAGATAGGCTCCTTTCAAGGTCTTGATATACTTGTCAGAGGACGCTCTATTTTTATTTTGGGTGTGATCCAGAAAATTATCCATGTAACATAATCCTATTTGTCAATAAAATATAGAACATAAATATGTACGTGGCTATTTCTTGTTTAACTAAGTGTTTAAGATACGACATTATTTTTCCATTGGAACAGTGAACTAAGGCCACATTCTAGTCAATTAAATGCTCTAGTAAAATAGAGTGGCAACAACAGCTTTAAAGACAACTTCTGCCTAAATACATTCAAAAAGAAGGCATATAGGACAATAATAAAGCAATGCTGATACTAGAGCAGTAGATATTTGATTTTAAATGTTGAACGACAGAAGTTACAAATTAATTCTTTTTTTTCCTCTAAGACCATTTAAAATTTTGAATGTCTTAAACATAAGTGTGCATTTCTGTAATTAACTATACACACACACACACACACACACACACATATATATATAGTTTTCAGACAGTACTTGTAGCATTTTAGAGGGACCATATCATGCCATGTTACCAGAAGCCTATGTGTCTTTTGTAACTTGCATCTTTGGAACATGACATAAAATGTTTTTATTTACAGAAATGACTCATACATACACATAAAAAAACCCCAACTCATAAATATTGTTAAAATTATATTCTCAGGGTCATTATATTTTGCTTGGTTCTTGGAGGAGACAAAATAAGGACACTTTTAGTGAAAGAATAAGTAATCAGCTCCAAGTAGCCTATCAGCATATCAACCTAGCAGGGCACACAAAATATAGGTCTTACGGAAACTGCTCAAACTTCAAAGCTTTCTGAGTGTCTCAAATGTGACAAAGGTGCATAAAAGGATTTTAAGGAACTGTGCTTCAAATAATAATTCTCAAGCAGAATGCCGCACTCTGGTTCTGAGACTATAACAAGCATTTCACTAACACAGATGTGAATCCCTCCTTCCTGTTTGCCAGAGAATAATATAGACAAAGGTCTGGGCATGCAGCAGGTGTGTCTGGAGACCAGTAAAATAACTTTAGACCTTTGTTACTTCTCACTCCTCATTTCATGCTGTTTTTTGGGGTTTTCTTTATAGTATAAAGAAAAAACAACATGACATGAAATACTGTTTAACAGAGTAAATACATTGCTTAAAGTAGAAGGGTTGTTCTCAAACAAATTATGTACTTAACGATTTTGACTCCTTAGATATTTTCTTTCATAAATTAGCATCTTTAGGGTCTGATTTAATTGGGAAGAGTCTGGGGACACTTTGTATAACAATGTTTATTAAACTCCATGCTTTAAACATGTTAGTATTCTTTGAAGTGTAGGCAACAAATATTCTCCCTCTCCTACCTCTGTGCAGAAAGTCATCCATAATGATGACCTGAATGACTAAACAAAGCATATTCAAGGAATACGGACTTTGAAATATTATTCTCTACTAAATCAGGGGCATTCCGTGACTTTCCATATAATATTACTTATTCAGAGTATTTGAGAAAAAAATTACAAAGTAATCTATATTTTATCTTTTTTGTAATTTAAAGTGTGTTCGGTTATCAGAAGAAAGCCCAGTTGGTTTTATGATTTATCATCCTCAGTGTTTCAGTCACTTGCCTACAAGACAGTGGCATGACTTCAAATTTCCACAAACTGTCTATATATTACGCTGTTGTGAATAGATTTATATTTTAGGAAATTATATACTCCTTCTCTCGTTTAAAACAGAGATAAAGCTCATATTGATTTCTATTAGGCACAAATTTGGGTCAATGGTTAAGATTTTCCAAAGAATAAACTGGAATTTAAACTCCTAAAACCCAATATTTAGTCATATAAACAAATGGCCTGATTTTCAGAACTACCGAGTATGCTGGAACTCTCATTGAGATTAAATGTTTTGGGAACTCGGTATTTTTTTTTTTAAAAAGGTCATTTATTTGTATGTCTACATATAGGCTTTAAGAACCTAAACGTAGCGTCCTAATTTTAAAATTCTTGGCCTAGATGTTTTACAAATGCTTCACACACTATTTACACAACAGTTTAGGAGGTGAGATGAATACTACATCCTACATTCCATTTCTAGTTCTCGACACTATTTTTTTCAATCATGTCTGCCAAATACATCTGCTTGTGGCTAGCTCTAATACAAGTTATTCAAATAGTAACATTGCAATAAATTAGTAAAAATTATGGTGGTTTTCTCTATAAAACAAAATATTTCAATACTATTCCTCCAACTATAACAACTTTTATCCCTGCATGTGTTCTGAAATGATTTGCTCCTCAAGTATTCTCATAAGTATATATACTTGTTCACAGATTCCTTTAT